>NC_045544.1:141928531-142017591 GCF_009769535.1 Thamnophis elegans
TTGAGCAGGGGGTTGGACTAGAGGACCTCCGAGGTCCCTTCTTGCTCTGTTATGAACCACGTCCACGGACACCAACCAGGACTCTGGAAGGAGAAAACTCCTTCATCTCACAACACAGGGACAGATTGAAGCACAGTTTCCGCTGAGAAACAAGCCACGTCCTTGAAGGGCAGAGAATTCCTGGCTTCTGGACAAATCGGCCGGCAGGGATGACGCCTCGCCCCAGCTCTTGCTGGCAGGGTGACTGTTGAGCCCCTTCTTCCCTGGAGGAGCCCCTTCCCTGGCAGCTTAACTCCCCCTTCTCCCCCCAAATAGGAAAATAGCCCCCCCCCTCCTGCTCTCCTGCCCGCTTTCAAAGCAGTTGGGCTCTTTGGGGGGGGGGGGGGCGGAGTCATGGCCTGCAGCTGATGCAGCCCTGAGTACCTTTCCCTCTTCTCTTCCCGATAAACCTGGGGCATTAAGTGGGCAGGATTTGGGCAAAAGGTCTCTGGGAATCCCAAAGGGGCTTTCCCCCCCCCCCCCAAGAGGCAACTGGACATTTTGCTTCTCATCCCAGAAGCTTCTTCAACTCTGACCGGATGGAGGGGAAGGGAAGAATCCATACTCCTTGCAGACAGCTGGTCATTTGCCTCCTTTTTAGAGTCCTTGAGGCCACCTGGATGTTTGTCACCTGAGTGGGGCAAAATGGGGGGGGTGGAGCCTTCTTGGAACTGCTGGAAGGACTGTTGTAGAAGGCTCCACCCCCCTTTCCACCACTCAGGTGACCCTGAGGACTCAGGGACCCTCTCAAAGAATGCCAATGACCGGCTGTCTGCAAGGAGTGTGAATCCTTCCCTTCCCCCCCCCCCCATCCAAGAGCCAAGGTGGCGCAGTGGTTAAATGCAGCACTGCAGGCTACTTCAGCTGACTGCAGTTCTGCAGTTCGGCTGTTCAAATCTCACCGGCTCAAGGTTGACTCAGCCTTCCATCCTTCCGAGGTGGGTGAAATGAGGACCCAGACTGTGGGGGCGATATGCTGACTCTGTAAACCGCTTAGAGAGGGCTGAAAGCCCTACGAAGCGGCATATAAGTCTAACTGCTATTACTATTGCTATCTCTATATTTCTATCATCTCATCTATCTATCTATCCGTCTATATCTATCTATCTATCTATCTATCTATCTATCTATCTATCTATCTATCTATCTATCTACCTACCTACCTACCTACCTACCTACCTACCAACCTATCATCTATCTATCTATCTATCTATCTATCTATCTATCTATCTATCTATCTATCTATCTATCTATCTATCTATCTATCTATCTATCTCTCTTATCTATCTATCTATCTATCTATCTATCTATCTATCTATCTATCTATCTATCTGGGTGAAATGAGGACCCAGACTGTGGGGGCAATATATGCTGACTCTGTAAACCGCTTAGAGAGGGCTGAAAGCCCTATGAAGCGGTATATAAGTCTAACTGCTATTGCTATCTATCTATCTATTATCTATCTATCTATCTATCTATGTATCCATTCTATCTCTATCTATCTATCTATCTATCTATCTATCTATCTATCTATCTATCTATCTATCTATCTATCTGGGTGAAATGAGGACCCGGATTGTTGTTGGGGGCGATATGCTGACTCTGTAAACCGCTTAGAGAGGGCTGAAAGCCCTATGAAGCGGTATAGAAGTCTAACTATTGCTATCCAAGCAGCTTCTGGGATGAGAAGGGAAACACCTTCAAAGAAAAAACAAGGAAGCCCAGTTGCCTCTTGGGGTGTGTGGGGGGGGGAAGCCCCTTTGGGACAACCGTGACCCGGGTGACGGAGAAGCCCCACAGAGGGTCGCTGGGAATGCCCGCTTGTCCTGCTGCCCAGCTGAGGTGGGGCACTGCCAGGCGACTCGGGTGGGGCCCAGACTCACGTGATAGGCGCTGCTGCCTCCGCCGCTGCCCCCGTAGCCGTACTGACTGGAAGCCCACTGCGCAGGGGTGGCGTTGGCGTTCTGCCCCTGCCCCGTCACAGCAGCGATGGCGCTGAACATCTGGGAGGTCATGTTTTGGGGCAAGGCGTTGACGGCTCGGGTCAGGTCTGCCGAGACAGAGGGAGGCGGTTAGAAGAGCCCTCCCAGTACCCTTGCACCGGGGGGGGGGACAGGACAGGTGGAGGTTGTGCTATGGGGGCCTCTGCAGACTCACCTGCGAGGTTGATGTTGGCCGGAGTGGCGTTGATGGAGGCGGGTGTCCGGGTTCTGCTGCTGCTGCTGGGAGTGACACCTGGGCAGGGAGGGGGAAAGAGAGGGAGGACGCCAGGTGAGGAACAGGGCAGAGCTTCAGGAAGCTGCCCTCTCTGTCTGGATTGGCACCATGGGAGGAAGGGAAGGGAGGGGCCCTGAGCTGTAGGCAGGTTTGAAGGAGAGGGGGGGGGAGCTCTTCGCAGGCAGTGGACCACCCAGGATGTGGCCCCTGGGCTTTGTAGTCTTGTGGAAAGGCTAGAAATAACATCATCATCATCAACTTCTTCTTGGTGACAATCCCTGGAGCAGAGGAAGGAGCTCAGGGACCCTTGGAAGGGGCAGCCGCTGGGCAGGGAACCAGGCTCCCCACCCCCCTACTCAAGGCCAGAGCCAGCAGCCTCACCAGCCACCCATCGAGCCCCCCCTGCTTCGCCTTCCCTAAAGCTTTAAAGACCGGGCTGGGCTCCAGACCCTCGGGGGCAACATGCACCAAGGGCCCCACTCTTGGCCCCTCCTAGGAACAGAGGCCTTGCTCTCTGGGCGCCCAAAGGAGACGTTTTCGTGATATTTTTAAATGTTTTCATTGCTTTTACTGCTTTAAAATGCTTTTAAGATTTTAATGATAATGTATGTTTTTGAATTGTGAACTGCCTAGAATTGTTTGTTGAGATGGGGGGGATAATCAAATCAAGTCACATCAAATCAAATCAAAATGAAAAGAAAAAAAAACCCCATCATTCTCGGCAGAGGCAGGGAAGAAACTGTTCCCTGGCTTTCCTCTGCTCAGTATCGTTTACTGAGATGGGTGGCTATAGAAATCGGTTCCACCACAAAACCGCGGTAGACAATTGCGCGCTCGACGAAAGCGCGTACGTGACGTCATCACAGCGCGACGAAAACATCGCGCTGTGAGCGGTAAATTTAAAATTAAAGCGAAAACCTTACCCTAACCCCCCCAAACCTAACCCTAAACCTAACCCTAAACCTAACCGTTAACCTAACGGTAACCCTAACCCTAATGCTTAACGTAACCCTAACCCTAACCCTTACCTTTATGTGAATCGGCTTGCTTTAATTTTATTTTAATTTTATTTATTTTTTAATTTTTTTCGTCGCGCTGCTGATGACGTCAGGTACGCGCTTTCGTCGAGCGCGGTTTTGACGGGTCACGTAGAAATCAATCAATCAATCAATCAACCAATCAAATAAACTCATCATTCCAGGCGGAAGCAGGATTCAGCTGCTCAACAGAGGAAACAGCCCCTGCAGGGAGGAGCCTGGGGAATGTGGGGAGGGGCACCTGGGCCTTACCTGGCACAGGGTCCTGGTAGTGATCCTTGAACCACCGGAAAAGGCCGTTGACCGTGGGGAAGATGTGGTTGCGGTACCGGAATCCCTCTGGCGTCACCGTCACATACTCGATTCTGCAGCGAGAGAATTCTGTGGCAACTCTGGCCAACACGGATGGTTGGGTCAGTCCTGGGGAGGGGGGGAGGGGAGAGCGGGACACCCACCCACCCCTTCTGATTCAGGCTTGTCTGTTGGCCAGAAGACGCCAGAAAGGTAGAGGCTGGGGGTGGGGGGGAAGCATGAGATAACCCCAAGGGTGCATGCAGACCAGCTGTGGCTCCCGAGAGAACAACTCTGCCTGTGACCGACCCTCCAGCATTTTTTTTGGGGGGGGGGGACCTGGGGAAGGGGCTTCCTTCCCTAAGCAGCAGGACCTCCACTCTGTGTCTAGGAGGCCCTTGGGTCAAACCCTGCAAAAGCCCCCTGGCTGAGCCCAGGAGCAGCCGAAGGGCCTGACCGCTTGGCCCGAGGGAGGGAGGGAGGGGGGGGAGGGAAGACCCACCTCGGCTTGCCCCGTGGCTGGTAGCCCAGCAGGAACTTGCCCGGGAGGTCCTTGCAGGAGCAGACGAAGTAGGGGATGAAGGTGGGCTTCTCCTTCTTGGTTTTAACCAGCAGCTCCTCCAGTTTCTGAGGAGACGGAGGAGAGAGAGGAGGCAGGGATTGGTGTTGGCCCTGAGCAGAGGCTTCCCACCTCCCTGGGAGACCTCAGGGTGTCCGTTCGAAAGACGGGGTGTCACCCTCAGGACCCACAGAATTCCCTTCCTGCGTCCAAGGCGACCTGTCAGGCCTGCAGCCATCTCTTCTTTCGGATCTGTGGCCTGCTACACTTTCTATTCTTCTACTATGCATTTTTCTAGGGTGGGAAAATGGGACTGTGGGGATTGTACGGAGTTAGATGCGATGTAGCCATAACAACGTTCTTTCTAGAAAGCCAAGGTCATTATCCTTTGTCTCTGCACCTCTGCACCTGGCCAGAACTGAATGGGTGGAAGCTGCCAGCGTGGCAGTGGGAGATGGGACCATGGGATGGACTTGTGGGTATGAGGGCAAGATCTTGAACTTTCCACTGGGTGGGAGAAACTGAAGTTTTCAGATTTGGGTTTTCCCAGATGTGCCAACGTGGCTCTCTTCATAAATGGGAACTTTGAGGAATCCTTTGCCTCGGACTCTGATTTACTTTTGGATGCTATTTGGGACCCTGACACGACCATCACCAGCAAAGCCCACCAATTCCAATCTCTTGGTTGAAGAGGGTTAAGCAGCTGCTGCCCCCAGAGCTGAACCCAGCAGTGAAGACCAGGCTGGTGTTTGGGACCTGGGCGGTGGGAGGACCCAGCTCTGCTCCCCGGAGAAGCACCAGAAGGGGAGAGTGGAGGTCAGCTACTGCAGCCCAAACCCAGAAGGAAATGGACAGGAGCCCTTCCGACCCACAAAGCCTCTTCAAAGGTCATCAGCTGAGGCCTTTTCACCTCACTGGACGAAGAGAGCCGCAGCTCAGCTGGTGCCCTTTGGCCAAAGGGAGGCTGTAATATATTCACAGGCCTTCACCAGAGGGGACAAGGGTGGTTTATGCCCCGGGGCTTTTTTTCAATGCACTTTTTTGCTTAACATGCTGTCCCTTTTGTTTCTTCTTCATTCTTCTTTTAAGTATTTTTTTTTTAGAGTTTCGTCTTTCAACTTCTTTTGGAATGAAATGACGTTACGTGTCAAAGGGGTCCCCTTGTTAAAGAAGGGACTCTGCCCAGCCCTCCCCCCCCCCGCTCACCTTCCGGTCTCCTCCGTTGCAATCTTGGTAGTATTTATGGCCCAGCAAATCACGGGCGAAGGAGGCCATGGGCTGGACGTAGCGAGCCACGATCTCATCTAGGTCCTCAAACTCCTGGGGAAGGAAAGGGAGAAGGGGAGGGGGTCTCAGAGGGGAGGACCCTGGTAAGGTCTTGCCTCTGCTGTCCCCTCTAGGAGGCAGCACTCTCAAAACAGGCAGCCATTCAAAAGGGACTTTCCTTGTGATAGCAAGGAGAACGGGCAGGATCTAAAGTTCCCGATCAAAAATGTGAGGTCGAAAGTTCCCTTCCCTGCATCAAGTTGGAAGCGAGACAATCCCCAGGTATGAAGTCATTGTGGGAACTTCAAGCTGAGGAAGTCCTTCTCAGCTGACCCCAGACAAAACAGAGGGCCCCAGGCTCATTCCCCCCCCTCCCCCAATTCCCAGGAAGGTGCATCAAAGGAAAGACCAGGAATAGGTCATAAACTGTCACTGGGTCCCCATCAAAACCTCAGAATGGCAGCGCCCTGATAGGGATCTATGGGGACCTGGCCCCTCCCCTCCCTCCCCCCCAGGCGTGCTCAGCCCTCTCACCTCGGTGTTGATCCAGAGGGTGGAGCCCAGGCTGAAGGCGTTCTCCTTGCCCTCCTCTCGCACGTCCACATGCTGGTAGATGTTGTCGCACACCTTCCAGGTGACGGTCAGGTGATTCTCCCCTTTGCTGCTGGGCCGGATGATGACGTCCCCTTGGTCCATGGTCTCCATCATCTTCTCGGCCTGCTTGAAGTTGATGTTGTGGAAGGAGGGGTGTGCGATCACCCGCTTGATGTACGCTGTGTGGAGAAGAAGAGGCCGGGCTGCCGTTGGCATCTGCTCTCCGGTGGGTGGTCTGCCTGCCCTCCCTCCCCCCAGGCCCCCCCACCCCGGGGGGCTCACTTGTCCGCTGCTGCTTCCTCTTCAGCTCCTCCTCCTGCTTGTGGTCGGCGGCCTCGTCCGCAAAGTCATAGTGGGCGTCCTTGGGCAGCTTCCACTCGTTGCTCCTGTCCATGAGGTCGGAGGTTCTGCAGGTCAGGTCGGCACTGAACTTCTCAATGTCGATCTTCATGATCCTGCAGTGGACGGTCATCCCCACCTGCCGAGGAATCGGGAGATGGACAAAGAGTTTGGGCATG
This sequence comes from Thamnophis elegans, assembly GCF_009769535.1. Lineage (NCBI taxonomy): Eukaryota > Metazoa > Chordata > Lepidosauria > Squamata > Natricidae > Thamnophis > Thamnophis elegans. The sequence continues at coordinate 141,935,053 of NC_045544.1, forward strand.
CGGCGGAGGGGAGCCCAGCGCTGCTGAATCTTGGGCGGAGGAGGAGGAGGGCATGCGCGATCGATTTCACCATCAAAAGACCCTGAGGGTGGCTCAGAGCGTCTTCTGCAGTCACCAACCCTCCCCTTGGAGGAAACAATGGCCTCGTTCAGGGAGAAGCGGCTCCGTGGGGCCCTTCAGGGCCAGAAGAGGCCCTGGTCTCTCATCTGTGACGTCGTGGGGTCTCGATGTGAGGAGCAGAGCCCTCCTTGTCCTGCTGGAGGGTTTCAACCAAGTCCCCGTGCGGACACCCTGCAAGGGCTGGCCTCAGGGGAACCATTTGGGGGGGGGAGGCCTCTCCTTGTTGAGTGGGTGGGCCTAGTGGCTGAGGGGCCAGGAGAGACGGAGCCCCCTCCTCCATTCCACTTAAGGGACACATCAAAGCTTCTGCGTGCAGGACAACATCCGGTGTTTTTGCAGCAGAGGATGGAGAATAGGCCTCTGTCAAGCCCAGTGGGGAGCCTCCGTGCCAGATGTTTGGCAGAGGTGGAAGGAGAGAAACAGGCTGAGACTTAGCCGGCGGAACTGCCTGCCTCCAGAAGCTGTGGGGGAGCCATCACTGGAGGGTTTGAAGAAGAGAGAGGATAGCAATGGTGCAGGATCGACTGCTTGAGCAGGGGGTCGGACTAGAAGACCTCCAAGGTCCCTCCCCGCTTCTGCTATTCTGTAAAGTCAGAGGGGCTCCTTCTGCTTCAGAAGCAGATGGATCCAAAACCAGGCTGGCTTTGCCTTCCAGCAGCCCAACAGGGAGCAGGGACTGCCACGGGGGAAGCCGAGGTGTTGCCCAACCCAGCCTGGGCACCAGCTGCGGGGCCTCTCAAAGGGGTCTCTGGCCTTGCAGAGTCTGAGGCTGCCAACTGCCCAGCCCCCCTCCCTCACTCCAAGGCTCCAATCCCCAGCCAAGACTCTGCACAAACATCCAGCTCTCTGAGGCCTGGGGGAATGCGACCCACTAAAGAGGTGGGTATTTTGCTTTCCCGTCTTCCACGCTGGAGTTCTGCTCCCAGCCGCGAAACGAGCCCTTTAAACAAACGGGCGGTCACTGCCCACTAATTACTTTGGCCAGCTTCCCACCGCCTGGCCAAAGGGCAGAGTGGCGGCATGCTGGGAAGAGGGGACAGGTGTGGCGGTAAAACAATGCCAGCTCCTTGCTCAGTGGGAAGACCCGGTGCCAACCCGGTGCACGTCAGGGGCCGGGCAGAGGCCCCGGACATCTTCACCGGCCGTTGACCCAAGCCGCCTGGGCTGAACTCCCCATAACCTACCTTGACTCTTTCTTCCGGCCGTTTGACCACCTTGTCGCTGAGGAATTTGGTGGGGATAAAACCGGTGACGCCGTTGTCCAGGCGGGTTTTCACCCCGATGGCCTGGCCAGGGCAGGAGCCGCTGTCAAAATGGTTCCAGACCTGGACAGAGGAGGAGGGGGGGGGGTGTCGCATGAGCCAAACACAAGAGTCCTCCCAGAGAATGCAGCACCTTCTGGAGGGTGGCAAGGGGGAGCCCAGGAAGCCCTCTCCATCCCCACAGGGGAAAGAGGCTGAGCCTCTGGAAAGAGCGCAGAGAAGAGCCACGAGGGAAATTAGGGGGCTGGAGGCTGAATCATACGAAGAGCCAAGGAAGAGCAAGGAATTAAGAGAGCGCTGGGAAGCAGTAGGCAAGTGCTATTGCTATGGCTGGTTTAGTGAAAAGAAAGACTAGGGGTAGCATAATAGCAGCCTTCCAGCATTTGGGTGGGGGGGCTGCCCCAAAGAAGAGGGGGTCCACCTATTCCCCATCAGAAGGGAAGACAAAACGCAAAGGGTGGAAACTAATTAAGGAGAGAAGCCACCTGGAACTAAGGAGAAACTTCCTAACAGTGAGGACAATTAGTCAGTGGAACAGCTGGCCACCAGAAGTTGTGGGTGCTGAATAGCAATAGCAGTTAGACTTATATACTGCTTCATAGGGCTTTTAGCCCTCTCTAAGCGGTTTACAGAGTCAGCATATCGCCCCCACAGTCTGGGTCCTCATTTCACCCACCTCGGAAGGATGGAAGGCTGAGTCAACCTTTGAGCCGGTGAGATTTGAACAGCTGAACTGCAGTCAGCTGAAGTAGCCTGCAGTGCTGCATTTAACCACTGCGCCACCTCGGCTCTCACTGGGGTTTTTTTAAGAAGAGAATGGACTGGACAGCCACCAGTCTGAAGTGGTAGAGGGTCTCCCGCTTGAGCAGGGGGTGGGTGGGGTTGGACTAAAAGACCTCCAAGGCCCTTTCCAACTCTGTTATTCCGAACAGGGGCGATGGCGTTCAGGGTGGCTTCAGAAGCTTTCAAAACCTTGAGGGAAGGAAGGACGGCCGGAGGAGGTCAGAGCCCTCCGGGGTTACCTCGCTCAGCTCGGGGAAGTTGTCCTGCTGGCAGAAGGGGCACTGCCAGAGCCCCGTCTCGTCGTTCCTGATGGCCTGGTCGTAGCTCTCTCCTTGCGGCCGCCGATGGGCGATTCCCGTCACGTTGCAGATGATGAGTTTACCTGCGGAGGGGGGAGAAGACGCACCTTTAGGGGAGCCTCAGGCAAGCCAGAGCTTCGGAAAAGCTGCCCCAGAGCCATGGGGAGCTGGGGAGGCCCTGGCTTCTGCTGGGGCTGGGATGGGGGCCATCTGGGGGGAGGCAGAGAAGCCAGACAAACCGGGACCCTCTCTTTGGAGGAGATGCTAAGGGGGGGCGGCACCAGGGGTCTCCCCCCAGGTAAGTTTTGAGACAACCATCCACATCGTGACTCTCGTGAGACGCGAGGAACCGACAACGGTCACATCTACCTGACCCACCAGTGGGGAGGCAGGGAATGCTGTGGGTCCCGTCCCCGAGGGAGATACACCTGGTGGGACCCAGAAGGAGGGCCTTCTCCGTGGAGGCTCCCTTCCTCTGGAACATCACCCCCCCCCCCGAGGTTAGAATGTCCCCCACTCTGAGACTCTTCCGGAAGGCACCAAGGCAGTGTTTCTCAACCTTGGCCACTTGAAGATATCCGGACTTCAACTCCCAGAATTCCCCAGCCAGCGAATGCTTCAAGGACATCTTCAAGTGGCCAAGGTTGAGAAACACTGCGCCAAGGGCTTGGTTCTGCCATCGGGCCTGGGGAACCCAGAGCGGGAGGGAGCCCATCAAGTGGCTCTTCTGAGGTGTTGTCAACTGTTGCCTTATTTTATTATTTTATTTTATTAAATTATTTTATGATTATTCTATTAGTTTCATTGTTTTATATATGAAGCTTTTATATTCCTGTAAGCCACCTTGAGTTCGCCGCAATATAAATTTCCTAAATGAATAAGTAAATAAATAAAAATGCTGAAATCTTCATACAGCTAATCCTGGACTTACGACCACTGAGCCCCAAATTTCCGTTGCTAAGCAAGACAGTTGCTCATTTTACGACTTTTCTTGCCACTGTTGTTAAGTGAATCTGGATCCCCCATTGACTTTACTTGTCAGAAGGTCACAAAAGGGGAACACTCCCCGGGACACTGCGACCGTCGTAAATACGAACCGTCCAAATTTTGATCATGTGAGCGTGGGGATGATGAAACGGTCGTAAGTGACTATTTTCAGGGGCTGTCGTTAATTTTAAATGGCCATTAAACGGATGTCTATGGAGGATCTCCATCATCCTGGTTCCGGTTGTCCCAAAGGTGCTTTTTTTCCCCAAGAGGCAACTGGGCTTTCCGGTTTTTCTTTGAAGAAGTTTTGCTTCCCCTCCCAAGAAGCTTCTTGAGCTCTGACTGGATGGCGGGGAAGGGAAGGAATCATACTCCTTGCAGACAAAGGGGATCATTTATAATAAATCCTCCCCCGCCCCATCCAGTCAGAGTCGAAGCAGATTCTTGGATGAGAAGAGAAACGTCTTCAAAAGGAAAAAAATAAGAAAATTCCAGTTGCCTCTGGGGGGGGGGGGGGGGAAGCACCGTTGGGACATTAAATGAATGGTTATAAGTCAAGGACTACCTGCACCCACATTCTTGGTCATATCTGCTCAGCACCCTGAAGTCATCTGAAGGTCTAAGGCAGCTTTTCTCAATGCTGGACGCTTGAGGATGGGTGGACTGTGCTGGCTGGGGGATTCTGGGAGTTGAAGTCCAACCCGTTCGTTCCAAAGGGTTGGCTGCTCCGACCCTCTGGAACGAGCTCCCCGTGGAGATTCGAACCCTCACCACCCTCCAGGCCTTCCACAAAGCCATTAAAACCTGGCTGTTCCGACAGGCCTGGGGCTAAAGAGCTGTTGCCCCGTCTCGAATTGGTATGACTGTTGTGTGCTTTTAAATTGTGTATTGTCGTGTTTGTTTTTTATTTTTGTCCGTACCCCCCACCCCCCCTTCCCAGATTTGATTTGTCAGCTGCCCTGAGTCCCCTTCGGGGGAAAAGGGCAGCATATAAATATAATAAATGAATTTAAAAAAAATGAACCCATCTTCAAGTAGCGAATGTTGAGAAAGACTGAGATTCCCCCAGAATCCTGTGAAGTAGCTCCCCGGGTAGCAATGCTAACATGCGTGCGAAGAAGGCCCAGAAGCGGCTATGCTTCCTCAGAAAGGAGGATAAACCCATCTCAGCATCTACTTCTGTCCTACTATCTCAGCACCACTGAGAGTGTCCTGACCTACACGGCATCCTTGCAATGCTACGGGAGCAGCTCCGCAGAGGGCAAAAAAGGTTCTGCGGAGAATCATTAGAACTTGCCCAGAATATCATCCGTGACCCGTCCCGGATGACATCTTCGCATCTCGCTGTTTTGCGGAAGTTGCACAACTTTCCCCATTGTGTCCTGCTAACAATCTTTTTGGACTGCTGCCTTCTGGCAGAGGATGCAGAACAATTGAAACTCGGACCGCACGTCTCCTGAATAGCCTTCATCCCAGAGCTGCAATTGCACTCAACCATGAACTGAAAGGGCCACCATCAGTCAGTTGCTTGGTCTGTGGTCTGGATGTTTAGGGCAGTGGTGAAATCTAATTTTTTAAACTACCGGTTCGGTGGGCGTGGCTTGGTGGGCGTGGCTTGGTGGGAACGGGTGACTACGGAGTCATGTAACTGGGGGGGATCAAAAGACAGAAACTGACTTTAACCATGTCCTGCTGGAGCAGGGTTGGACTAGATCAGTGTTTCTCAACCTTGGCAACTTGAAGATGTCTGGACTTCAACTCCCAGAATTCCCCAGCCAGCGAATGCTGGCTGGGGAATTCTGGGAGTTGAAGTCCGGACATCTTCAAGTTGCCAAGGTTGAGAAACACTGGACTAGATGACCTCCAGGTCTCTTCCAGCCCTGGATTATCCTCTGAAGCTGCGCCTAATGCCAGGTTTGTAGTCCTTCCTTCCTCTCCTTTTTCCCTTGGTCCCTCCCTCCCTCCCTTTCTTTCTTTTTCTTTCCTTTTCCCTTGCTCTCTCCCTTTCTCAATCCCCCCCCCCCCCGTTTTTGGCCTAGTAGGCTTCAGGGAAGCCTGCTGGGAGCAAAAACGGACCCCACCCCCACTCCTACCTTTCCGGAGAACCTGTAGTAAAAAAAAAAAAAATGCTTAAAAAGAAAATTCCGGAGATCAGCTGTGCCTTTCTGGGCTGCACCTACCGATGTAGAAGGTTTCGGGGGTCTCCTTGGTCAACATGTTGAAGACCTCCTCAGAATTGGGGGAGCGATAGGGGCTCCGCAGGTCCTTGTAGCGGCAGCTCAGCTCCGCTCGGATGTCGTACAGGGTGATGTGCTTGTCGCCGTAGCCCTGGAAAGACGTGGGGGGGGGGGCGTGAGTGACTGGAGGGGAACCCAGGAAGGAAGACCCTTCCCCTGGGGGGGGGGGGGGAAAGCGCCCGCTGACCTGTCTCTCCAGCTCCTCTGCGAAGGCGTCAAGATCCAGGTCCTTCAGGCGTTCCGGGTTTTCGAGGATCTCCTCCAGGGCCCCAGCTGGGTTTGCGTCTTCGGCCGACTCGTCGTACTCCAGAGCGTCGACCGCCATCTTCCGGGCCCATTCGTAGGTTTCTGGGTGGACCCTGGAGCCGTCCAGGACCTCGATGTAGGAGTCCGTGCTGAGAACCCAGAATCACAGACAAAGTCAGGGGAGGTGGATTTATCTCGCAGGGCATTAGCAGAACACGGCACTACGGGCATGAAATCCCACCAGAAGAGCATGGAAAAGGTCTATCAAAACACAATCGTTTTAAAAATGTTCATGCCGTGGATGTTGGAGGCGGTGATCCTTTGGGGGCTGCACGCAACGGAATTTCATTTTAATGGATGCCGATTACGGTGCGTTCAAAGAAGCCTATTGTCTATGTTAAGACTATTTTGCAGTCTGTTCTGTATTGCTATTCTATTCCATTCCATTCTATGCACAGTACGAGTGATGAATAAAACTATGAAGAAAATTAAATTTTGTAGGAGCAGTTACTAGATTGGCTATTCTAGAAGAGAGCAGAACAGAAATAGAATAGAAATAGAATAGGAATTAGAATGGGAAAGAATAGAATGGAAATAGAATAGAAATTAGAATGGGAAAGAATGGAATGGAATGGAATAGAATAGAGTAGAAATAAAATCGGAAAGAATAGAAATACAATAGGAATTAGAATGGGAAAGAATAGAATAGAAATTAGAATGGGAAAGAATAGAATGGAATGGAATAGAGTAGAAATAGAATAGGAATTAGAATGGGAAGGAATAGAATGGAAATAGAATAGAAATTAGAATGGGAAAGAATAGAATAGAATAGAAATAGAATAGAAATAGAATAGAAATTAGAATGGGAAAGAATAGAATAGAATAGAGTAGAAATAGAATAGAAATAGAATAGAAATTAGAATGGGAAAGAATAGAATGGAATAGAATAGAGTAGAAATAGAATAGAAATTAGAATAGAAATAAAATAGGAATTAGAATGGGAAAGAATAGAATGGAATGGAATATAGTAGAAATAGAATAGGAATTAGAATAGAAATTAGAATGGGAAAGAATAGAATAGAATAGAGTAGAAATAGAATAGAAATTAGAATAGAAATAGAATAGGAATTAGAATGGGAAAGAATAGAATGGAATAGAAATAGAATAGGAATTAGAATGTGAATACAATTACAAGACAGAATAGACTACAAATTTGGGCTCAATTTCCCTCCTAAATCAAGGACTGCCTGTATGTTAATGGTTGGGGTTGTTCTTATTTCTTGTACTCCACATACGGCCTAAAGAGCAGCATACACGTTTAAAAAGTTGAGCAGACCAACCAGGCCTGCTGTGACCCTCATCCCCTGGCACTGGGGGGGTTGGAGCCCCAGAGGCTTCCTCGGGGACTCAGCTGAGCCGAGGACCTGCCAGAAGGCCTTGCTGGTTCAACCCCCCCACCCCCAGGTGCCCACCTGTCTCCCAGGGAGGCCGTGTCGATCTTGATGAAGCCGGCGCAGTTGATGAAGACTTTGGGCCCCATGTGGCACATGGTGACCAGCTGGGTCCGGTTCTCCAGCCGGGTGTTGTTCTGCTTCAGGATCTGAAAGAGGAGACAGGGCGGGCGGGTGGTCAGAGGCCGGGGAGGACCGAGGGGGCCGCTTGGGGGTTAAGGAGAAGGGTCTAGGAAGGCAGCCCCCACCCACTTTGTCCCCCTCTTCCTCTGACTGTTTTTCAACAGACATGCAGGGAGTCCTCGACTTACAGCCATTCACTTACTGACCATTTAATAATCCTGGAAACAGTGACTGACAACCAGTTCTTGCACTGCGGCATCCTCACAGTCACCGGATCAAAATTTAGGCAACGTTCACCACGTATTGACTGACTTAACGCCCTGGTGATTCACTGAGCAACGGTGGCAGGAACGGTTGTAAAATGGAGCAAAACGCATTCGCTGTTCCGGTTAGCAACGGACATTTTTTTGGCTCGGTTGGCTCAACCCTTTGCCGCCATTGTTCAGTGAATCACTGCAATTGTAAAGTCAGGAACTGGACTTTAAGCGAATCCGGCATCCCTATCGAATCTGCTTGTCAGAAGGTCACAAAAAGGGCATCCCGTGACCTCCCCCATCTCCCAGGACACTGCAACCGTCGTAAGTATGAGCCAGTTGCCAAGCGTCTGAATTTTGATCAGGGGAACGTGGGAATCCTGCAACAGCCGTAAGCGTGAAAAACGGCCATTCAGTGCCGTTGTAACTTGGAGATGACTGTAAGTCGAGGACCTCCTGTAAAAGGGGGATCTCCCCTGCCCTCCCCAACTCAGGGTGTCCCCCGCGCGCTGAGCAGAGCCCTACCTACCTTCAGCAGGTGGGCTCCCTTGCGGGGTCCCAGGCCGCAGACGAACTGCAGGAGGGCCTGGCTGTGGGGGTGGGCGATGGCCCGGTTGACGTCCACGCCCACCTCGTTTACCCGGTTGATGAACTCGCAGTAGAGGGAGCCCAGCAGCTCTTCCTTCACCACATGGTCCTAGGGGGAGGGGGGCACAGGGAAGACAGCCTCAGCCCTCCAGCCATTGAGGGGTGGGGAAGCACAACTCAGAAGAATGGGGGGGGGGGGAGGTCCGGTCGAGGGGAGTAAGATCAACCAGAGGACTCGAAGGGGAGGCTTCAAGCTGAGTGGTGGGCTGATGGACACCCCACCCCCACCAATACGCTTCTGGACTCTAGGTCTTAAGCCCACCCAGAGCAGACCACCCCTCCCCATCTTTCAGAGAGCCCCCCCCCCCAAGAGAGTGAGGCTGTAGCCAAAGTCCGCTTGGCCTCTCGGTGTTACCTGTTCAAGGCTGGTGCTAGAAGGGACGAGCGGTTTCTCCCTACCCACCAACTCGGTGCCCAATTCTTTTTTCCTGACTGGCCTGGGACCCAAACGGCCTCCCCATTTGGAAGGACTGAGAGCCGGTTTGGCCTAGAGGTTAAGGCACCGGGCTAGAAAGCAGGAGACGGGGAGTTCTAGCCCCACCTTAGGCATGAAGGCTGGCTGGGTGGCTTTGGGCCAATCACCAGGAGACTGGGAGTTCTAGTTCAGTCTTAGGCAAGAAAGCCAGCTAGGCGCTTGGGGCAGTCATTCTCTCCCAGCCCAACCCACCTCACAGGGTGGTTCTTGTGGGTGAAACAGGAGGAGGTAGGGACGTTGGATATGTTGGGTGCACAAACAAATAGAAGGCTTCAGCCGGTTTCCTTCCAGACGAGACCTCCCGGATGCCTTACCTGCATGGGGTGAAGCTTGAGGCAGAGAATATCCTCGTCAGGGCTGCAGACCTGGGCAAACTCGAACAGCGGGTCCTGGATGCGTCGAGCGAGGGAGACGGCTTGGCGCAAGACGGGCGGATAGTCCCTGAACTCGTTCTGTGAGGAGAGCCAACCCGTAGTTGAGTTCTGGTTTATTGGCACACCCTCCTCATCCTTCCCTACTCTTGCAACACACTCTCCCCTTCACCAGGATTGTTTCGGAATAGAATAGAATGATGGGAATATAGAATAATGGAATGGAATAGAATATATAGAATAATAGAAATATAGAACAATGGAATAGCAATAGCAGTTAGACTTATATACCACTTCATAGGGCTTTTCAGCCCTAAGCGGTTTACAGAGTCAGCATATTGTCCCCCAACAACAATCCGGGTCCTCATTTTACCCACCTCGGAAGGATGGAAGGCTGAGTTAACCCTGAGCCGGTGAGATTTGAACCGCTGAACTGCAGATAACAGTCAGCTGAAGTGGCCTGCAGTGCTGCATTTAACCACTGCGCCACCTCGGCTCTTGATGGGAATATAGAATAATGGAATGGAATATAATACATAGAATAATAGAAATGTAGAACAATGAAATAGAATGGAATGGAATAGAGTACAATAGAACGGAATAGAATAATAGAAATATAGAATAATAGAACAAAATAACAGAGTTGGAAGGGACCTTGGAGATCCTCTAGTCCAACCCCCTGCTCCGGTAGGAAACCCTATAGCATTTCACACAAATGGTTGTCCGATCTCTTCTGGAGGCAGGTTTTGTGGCAGGGCTGCTTTTCATTAACGCCATTCAACCACATCTCCCTGGCCTCCCCTTCCCCTTCCCTTCCCTTCCCTTCCCCCGTTTCCTCAGATAGTTTGCAGTGCAATCCTGATTTATTCTCTGGAGATGGGCCCCCCCAGAGGCCTTTCATCCCAGCCCCTCCTTCTGCCTCCACCCGGTTCTCTCGGGATCCGCTGGGCCGTGACCCCGTGGCCCCTCATTGTGCCCTGTTCCTCTTGGATTCCCGCCACTTGTGTGTCCCTGCTGGCTCCCCCACTTGGATCCCCTGCAGCACAATTGAGATGACTGTACTCTAAAAGCAAATATTTTCACTTCTTTTGGCAAACGTTCATTCCTCCTCCAGCCTGCCTCACAGTTCCTACTCTTCAACTACTATTTGCACGTTTCTAGAATTCCTCCGTTTCCCCCTTTAGAGGTTGTCCTCCACTTACGACTACAATTGAGTGGAATACCCGCAACATTATGTATATCCCACAAAGGACCTTTCTAGAGCCACAGATGACTATTAGCCCTTAGCAGTAGCCCTTATTGATTTGATTTGATTATATTTATATGCCGCCCTTTTCCCTGAAGGGGACTCAGGGCGGCTCACAATTCAAATCAGGGAAGGGGGGTACAGACAGAAAATAAAAAAGACGAAACATAACAATACATAATTTAAAAACACACAACAGTCATACCATTCGAGATGGGGGCAACAATTCTTTAGCCCCAGGCCTGTCGGAACAGCCAGGTTTTAAGGGCTTTGCGGAAGGCCTGGAGGGTGGTGAGGGTTCGAATCTCCATGGGGAGCTCGTTCCAGAGGGTCGGAGCAGCCACAGAGAAGGCTCTCCTCCGGGTAGTCGCCAGTCGACACTGGCCGGCGGATGGAATTCGGAGGAGGCCTAATCTGTGGGATCTAATCGGTCTAGTGGAGGTGATTGGCAGCAGGCGGTCTCTCAAGTATGCTTACATACCACTTCACAGTTCTTTGCAGCCCCCTCTTAAGCAATTTAGCCTGTCGTTCCCCCCAACCACCTGGGTCCTCATTTGACTGACCTCGGAAGGACACAAGGCTGAGTCAACCTTGAGCTGGTCAGGATCGAGCCACTGGCAGTGGGCAAAGTCAGCCTGCAATACGGCACTCTAACCACTGCCCCCCCCCCCAATGGCTTCCTTCCTTCCTTCTTCCTCCTTTCCCTTCCTTTGCAAAAGCACTTGAGATTTATATACCATCAGTGGTGGGTTGCTGCCAGTCCTGACCACTACGGCTGTACCTGAAGCAGCCTGGAGTAGCTGGGAGGCTACTGGTAGTGGCTCGCTTGGCCCACCCGCACGCCATAACTGTATTTATGCCAAAAGGCACCCTGCACACAGCTATGCTGCCTTCTCAGCACTTAGTGCCAACACGGCTCTTAGCGATTATTTCAGTAAGCCTGGAGGGCCTGCCTGGGTGTGAGGAGGAAGTGTGCACTTCTGCCCTTTGCCACTGTGGTGACATGTAGACAACAGCACATATCTCTCTATAGCAGTGTTTCTCAACCTTGGCCACTTGAAGATGCCCGGACTTCAACTCCCAGAATTCCCCAGCCAGCATTCGCTGGCTGGGGAATTCTGGGAGTTGAAGTCCGGACATCTTCAAGTGGCCAAGGTTGAGAAACACTGCTCTATAGCTACCCTCAGGGCCCCATGGCAGTGTGACAGAGCCCAACTGCATTGTTATGTTTCGTTTTTTAATTTTTTGTCTGTATCCCCCTTCCCTGGTTTGAGTTGTGAGCCGCCCTGAGTCCCCTTCGGGGGAAAAGGGCAGCATATAAATATAATAAACAAACAAACAAACAAACAAACAATGTTTCTGGTTTTTGGGAAAGATCCGTTTAGCTATTTTACTCTTATGTTTTATATTTTAAAATTTAAAACTGTTTAGTGCTGTGGCTCTGCAGGAGCCTTTGGAGATGATCTCAGACTCTGACAGCCAGGGGCCCTATGAGTCAGGCCTGGAGGAGGCAGAGGCCCTGATTCTGGCTCCAAGCAGGGCTCAGAGAGACTAGGTGGTCCCCAGGTAACGACTGAGCCTTGGATCAGTGAGAGAGGCTGACACAGAAACCTCCTGTGAGTTGTTTCGGGGGGATGCACACAGGAGAAGGGCTGACCGGCTCACAGGAGATGATAACGAGCAGCTGTGGCTCGTTAGGATCTCCTCCTGCGGATAAAAGACTGATGGTGCCACGCCCTGGTTGCAGAAGTCAACGTTCCGTTTCTGTTCTAGTCAAGGTTCTCCGTTTGTGGTGCAACCATCGAGAAGAAGCACTTGGATAAGTGACTTGATTTATATAATCCTGTTTTGTAGCAGTTTATGAGTTAGGACTTTTGCCAGAGCAATTTATCTGTGTTTATTTTGGGGCTCGCAGCCAGCAAGAGCCGGGACTGATAAAAACATTCCTTTGAACGTTCTGTTTGGCTTTTGTTTCTGAACGGATAAGGTGGGGGGGTCAGAACAGTTTAGTATGCCTTATTTTAACTGTGATGCTTCCGAGACGAATAAAGGAAGCGAAAGGAGTAGGAAGCCCTCTCTGCACCCTGAAGACGCCCCCTTCCCAAGGATTACCTCCGACTTCTTGCTGTTCATGTAAAGTGTGGCCAGTTCATTGTCCACCAGCTCCACGCCGATGGAGGACAGCTGCTGGCCCTGCTCCAGTTCGTGGACAATCCGCTTCACATCTTCCACCAGCATCTGCGCATCCCTGGGGGAAAGGAGTGGGAGGAAGGGGAAGAGCTAAGGACCCCTGCTAGGCAGAGGCTCCATTAGCCCAGCCTGGCCCTCTTTGGGGGTGCAGCTCTCTCTCTCGCTATCTCTTTAGGGGTGGGGGTGAAAGGAGTAGATAATTCTTTGCCAAAAAAAAAAAGCAGGAAGCCCCCCTTATTTTAATCCTGCCGGTTTGCCTTTCAGGGGATGCTTATCATGGTTGCCCTAAACCATCAAAGGCTTATACGGGTACTCCTTGCCTTACGACCAGGGCTGAGCCCCAAATTTATGTTGCTAAGTGAGACATTGGTTAAGCCCCATTTTACGACCTTTCTAGCCACAGTTGTTAAGCAACTCCCTGCAGTGATTAAGTCAGTCACAGGTTGTTAAGTGAATATGGCTTTGCCGGTCAGAAGGTTGCAAAAGGGGATCACGTGGCCCTGGGACACTGCGGCCGTCATAAGTATGAACCAGTTGCCAAGCGCCTGAATTTTTACCACATGACCCACAGGGAATGCTGCCCATGGTCACAAGTGGGGAAAAATGGTTGTGACTTTCTCCAGTGCTGTTGTAACTTTGAACGGTCACTAAACAAACTCTTGTTAAGTCGAGGACTCCCTGTATTTTAAAACGGCTGTCTGGACACTGACGGACAGCCTGCAGGAAGAAAAAGAAGGAAGAGGAAAACAGAGCAAAAAGCAGCAGAGGCTCTCCTGGACTTACAACCTCCTCCTGTTTGTAAGTCCGTCACTGCGCTTGGCAAAACCCTCATACAATTTTCCCCTCTGACTCTGGCCGTACATGGAGCTGTGTTGCCTAGTGCCCAAGGTTCAGGCACATGACTGTGATGTGTGTGTGTGTGTGAGAGAGAGAGACAGAGACAGAGAGAGAAAAGAGAGAAAGAAAAAGGAGGGAAGGAGACAGAAAGAGAGAAAGAGAAAAAGAAAGAGAGAAAGAGAAAAAGAAAGAAAGAAAGAAAGAAAGAAAGAAAGAAAGAAAGAGAAAGAGAGAGATTGATTGTCAAAACTTTGAATCTGAGTCATAAGTAGCCCCAAGTGAGGTCCCTCATAAGCCAACTGGTCAACTAAGCGCCCGGTCTTAAGTCAAGGACTTCCTGTACCCGTTCCCTAAATTATAAAAAGAAAAGGAATGGCACACTCTTTTTAAAAAACCGTGAGCTCCAAGGTGGCTAAGTGAATAAATGAGAAGGGGCGGAGGAGCCTCCGTCTGTAAAAGGCCCTTCGTGGAAAAGAGTCCTCCCAAGGGGACTTCTTCATCCTAAAAGGCCTCCCTGCCAGCATCTCCCAGAGTGGAGCAAGGGGAACAAAGGGGTGTGTGTGTCTTTGGGAAAATGTAAACGGGGAATAAAGACCTGCCAGGGTGGGGGCCTTGCTGGGAGGGGCCCCGAGAGAGCTTACCTGTTTTCTCCCCCAATGGTGACCACATGGGGTTTCTTGCTCAGCAGGAACTTCTTCAGGGTCTCAATATCCTGAGCCTGCATGGGAGAAAAGGGGTCACATTTGGAGGGGGGGGGAAACAGCAGAGCCCCCCCCCTCCACAGCTTATGGCAAAAGGGGAGGCCCCGCTACCCTCCCCCCACCGGAGGTTTGGCAGAAAAGAAAGGTGTTTTTCTCCCACAAAGTTCAGCTGAATGGAGTCCTTGGCTTAGGACCACAATTGAGCCCAAAATGTTTTGTCGCTAAGGGAGAGAGTTAAGGGAGACTTGAGGACTCCCAGAAATCCCGCAGCCAGCCATGCTGAGTGGAAGCCCACCCCTCTCTAAAGCATGGCTGGCTGGGGAACTCTGGGAGTGGGAGTCCTGCCCTCTTAAAGGGGCCAGGTTTGAAGGCGCAGATGGTGCCGTCGCTCCGCTTCCTTCCTGGTGGCAAGGAGGGGGAGGGTCCTGGGAGTGAGCAGACCCCCCCTGCCCGGCTCACCTTCTTCTCCCTCTCCTCCTCCCGCCAGGCGTTCCTCCTCTTGGTGAAATGCGGCAGGCGCAGGAAATCCGTGACTTCACCTTCCCCGTTGAGCAGGGCGCAAAAGACCGGGTGGTTCCTGCGAGAGGGGCAGCTGGCTCAGTCTGGGGCAGAGCCAGAGGGGTCACACTCGGCCTGGGCCTCCCCTCCCCCCGGCCCTTCCCCCCCCACATACCTGGCTGAGGAGAAGGCGATGCCCAGCACCCGGATGCCCTTCCCCTGGTTCTCCTCCATGAGGTCTTCGTCCTCCTCCACTTGCTGGTCGGGCCGGTAAGGGGCCACCTTCAGCCAGTTGTACAGCTTCCGGCTACAGGCCTGGTGGGAGAAACGGGGGAGGGGTGGTAGGCAAGGGATTAATTTAATATTTTATTTTAATGGTTTAATTTAATTTAATCCTCAACTAAGGACAACAACAGAGGCCCAGAACCTCTGTCACTAAATGAGACATTCCTTCAGTTGAGTTTTGCTCCATCTGAGGACCTTGCTCGTCATGTTGGTTAAGTGAATCACTGCAGTTGTTAAAAGTTAGTAACGTGGTCGTTAAGCGAATCTGGCTTCCCCACTGATTTTTAGGTTTAGGTTTATTAGATTTATATGCCGCCCTTCTCCCAAGGACTCAGGGCAGCATACAACATTAAAATAAACACATAATACAAAAGTTAAAAAAAAAATAGAATATCCCAAACCCAATTAAAATTGACAATGACATTTTTTCAAATTAAAATTAACAGTGATCAATACTTTGATTTGTTTTGTTCAGGCCAGGCTGGCTTGCTGGAAAAGACAACTTTTTAGGGCGCGTCGGAAGGACCGGAGGTCGGGGATCATACGAAGCTCCGGGGGCAGCTCATTCCGGAGGGAAGGGGCTCCCACGGAGAAGGCTCTCCCCCTGGGGGGTCGCTAGCCAACACTGTCTGGCCGACGGCACCCTGAGGAAGCCAAATCTGTGGGATCACACTGGACGGTGGGAGGCTACTGGAGGCAGTAGGTGGTCTCGCAGGTACCCTGGGCCTAAGCCATGGAGCGCTTTAAAGGTCATAATTAGTACCTTGAATCGCACCCGGAAGACAACCGGCAACCAGTGCAGGCCGCCTAAAAGGGGCGTAACATGGGAGCACCTAGGTGCCCCCATGATAACCCGCGCAGCCGCATTCTGGACCAGTTGGAGCCTCCGGGTGCTCTTCAAGGGCAGCCCCATCTAGAGAGCGTTGCAGTAGTTCAGGTGAGAAAGGACGAGGGCATGAGTGACTGTACACAGAGCATCACGATCCAGGAAGGGGCGCAACTGACGTACCAGGTGAACCTGGTAAAAGGCCCCCCTGGTCACGGCTGTCAGGTGTTCTTCTAAACTAAGCCGCGTATCCAGGAGGACGCCCAGATTGTGGGCCCTCTCTGAGGGGGCTAAAATTTCTCTCCCCGTCATCAAAGATGGAACAAGATGGACAAACCGGGATGACGGGAACCACAGCCACTCCGTCTTGGAGGGAGTGAGCTTGAGCCTGTTCCTCCCCATACAGATCCGCACAGCCTCCAGGCATCGGGACATCACGTCGAGGGCATCGTTTGGGTGGTTTGGGGTAGAGATGAAAAGTTGGGTATCATCAGCATATTGATGATACCGTACCCCAAAACCACGGATGATCTCGCCCAGCGGTTTCATATATATGTTGAACAGGAGGGGTGAGAGAACCGACCCCTGGGGCACCCCACAAGTGACGCACCTCGGGGTCGATCCCTGTCCTCCCGTCAACACAAACTGCGACCGATCTGACAGGAGGAGGAGAACCACCGCAAAACGGTGCCCCCCACTCCCAACCCCCCGAGTCATCGCAGTAGGATACCATGGTCAATGGTATCGAAAGCCGCCGAGAGGTCTAATAGGACCAGGACAGAGGAGCAGCCCCTGTCCTGGGCCCGCCAGAGATCATCAACCAATGCGACCAATGCCGTCTCCGTGCTGTATCTGGGCCTGAAACCCGACTGAAACGGATCCAGGTAGGCAGCTTTATCCAGGGACTGGGGAAGCTGACGTGCTACCGCATTCTCGAAACCTTCGCTACAAAGCGAAGGTTGGAGACCGGACGATAGTTGGCTAAAGAAGCTGGGTCCAGGGAAGGCTTCTTAAGGAGGGGCCTCACCACCGCCTCCTTCAAGGCAGTGGGAAAGAACCCCTCTCTCAACGAAGCGTTGGTAATCGCCTGGAGCCAGCCTCGTGTCACCTCCCGGGAAGCCGAGACTAACCAAGAGGGACACGGGTCCAGCACACAAGTGGCAGCACTGAGTCTCCCCATAATCCTGTCCATGCCCTCGGGGGGGTCACAGGGTCAAACTCACCTCAGATGGTCTCCAAAAGATTCATCCCTGTTGACTTGCCCGAATCTCCCCAGTCAGAGTCCAAGCCTGTCCGGATCTGAGCGATTTTATCCTGCAGATACTGAACAAATTCCTCAGCCCTACCCTGCAAGGGGTCATTCCCAGCTCCTTGGTTAAGTAAGGAGGGGGTCACCCTAAGCAGGACGGCTGGGCAGTTATCTGCGGACGCGATAAGAGCGGAAAAATGTTGTCGTTTTGCCGCTTTTATCGCCACTAAGTAGGAGTTAATATGAATTCTTACTAGTGTTCGATCGGATTCGGACTGGCTGGCCCTCCAACCATTCTCTAGGCATCTTTTCCAGCGTTTCATCTCCTGGAGCTCCTCGGTAAACCAGGGAGCTACCCAGGATCGACACCTGGTCAGAGGCCGCAAAGGCACAACACGATCCAAAGCCCCAGTAGCCGCCCTATCCCAGGCTTCCGCTAGGGCTTCGGTCGAGTTGTGAGCAAGGGATTCAGGAAAAGTCCCAAGCTCCATCAGGAACCTTTCAGGGTCCACCAGACGCCTGGGGCGGAACCATCTAGTCGGTTCCGCCTCCCTGCGGTGAGGGGTAGCAGTATGGAAGTCAAGCCTGATGAGGAAATGATCTGACCATGACAAGGGTTGGATAGAAACATCCCCTAAATCTAGATCATTCATCCACTGCCCAGAGACAAAAATCAGGTCGAGCGTGTGTCCCCCATTATGGGTGGGGTCTTGAATTAACTGAGTTAGGTCCGTAGCCGTCATGGAAGCCATGAACTCCTGAGCTGACTTGGATGTCTTGCCAATGGAAGGCAGATTGAAATCCCCCAGGATCATAAGCCTGGGGAAATCAACCGCCAATCCAGCTAACACATCCAGCAGCTCCGGCAGGGCCGATGAAACGTAGCAGGGAGACAGGTACGTAACAAAAAGGCCCACCTGAACTCCAAGGCCCCATTTCACAAAAAGGGACTCACACCCACCTATCTGAGGCACAGTGACCTCCTGAGGTCTGAGACTTTCCCTAATAACCACCGCCCCCCCCCCCCCCCAACCCTGCCCTGGGCTCTCGGCTGGTGAAACGCCCGGAAGCCTGGTGGGCATAATTCACTAAGGGGGACACCCCCCTCTTGGCCCAACCAGGTCTCCGTAATGCACCCCAGGTCCACTCTACTCTCTTGTATGAGGTCGTAAATGAGGGGAGCATTATGTACCACGGACCTGGCGTTAAGCGACACCAGCCGGAGACCAGAGTCCTGTAATCCCGAGCACCCAGGGGTGTGAGAAGGGTGATGAGGGTCGGAACGCGCGATAGCTCTTAAACAGGGGACCTGCGTCCCCCGAACATAATTTGGCCCTCGGCCCCCACCATATCTGTCTCTCCCACAAACAGTAGAGATGGTGGAACCCCCAATGGAATTGCTTAATGTCTCTCCCGGAATCCCAACCCTTCCCAGCACTCCCAGCCCATGCCCATTGGTTAGCTCTGGCCTGTGCCCTGGCAGACTCCCCCCTCCCCCAAGCCTGTCTGAGCAATCCGTATCAACCCCCCCCCCCTGCCCTTCCCTTAAAATTTGATTTAAAAACCCCTGTAAAAAACCCCTAAGAAGTCTCTTTTTCGCATGCCACCTCTCGGGATCCCAAGGAAGCGTCATTAAGGAAGCGTCTTGATAGGCAAGGCGCCCATCCCCGGGAAAGGGGGAGTTCCCGAAGGGAATAAAGTTCTGTCGCAGTATAGCATAGAGGAGAGTGTGGCATCAACCAAATGGGATGACATCACGGGAAGATGGAACGAGGAGATGACATGTCCACCGGGGGGGGGGGGGGAGCCGACAGAGTTCAAGGAGGATAGCGGGAAGCTGCTGCTGGGCACACCCATGCCGGCTGCAGAGATCCCAAGCCGGGCGACCCGCCGTTGCTGCCACTGTTGTTTTGTTTTTGAATTGAATTGAATTTTATTATTTGTATGCCGCCCTTCTCCGGGAAGGACTCAGGGCGGCGAACAATTCAAAAAGGGGAATAGGGGAACATAGAACAAAATACAGATAATTAAAATAAGCAAGAATCACGCAACCACACAAGTCGAGAGGGGAGGGGAACTCATCAACCTCAGGCCTGCCGGCAAAGCCAGGTTTTGACGGCTTTCCGGAAGGCCTGGAGAGAGGCGAGGGTCCGAATAGCAATAGCAATAGCAGTTAGACTTATATACCGCTTCACAGGGCTTTCAGCCCTCTCTAAGCGGTTTACAGAGTCAGCATATCGCCCCCAACAACAATCCGGGTCCTCATTTTACCCACCTTGGAAGGATGGAAGGATGAGTCAACCTTGAGCCGGTGAGATTTGAACAGCCGAACTGCAGAACTGCAGTCAGCTGAAGTAGCCTGCAGTGCTGCATTTAACCACTGCGCCACCTTGGCTCTTACTAATCCCTGCGGGGAGTTCGTTCCAAAGGGCCGGAGCTGCCACAGAGAAGGCCCTCCCCCGGGTAGTAGCCAGGTGGCATTGTCTAGTAGACGGAACCCGGAGGAGGCCAACCCTGTGTGATCTAACGGGTCTTTGGGAGGTAATTGGCAGCAGGCGGTCTCTCAAATACAAGCTTTGAGCTCGGGACACTGGAACCATTGCAAATACACACCAGTTGCAGCCTTCTGACCATCGAAGTCAGTGGGGAAGCCAGATCCCCTTAACGACCGGGTTCCTAACTGAACGACTGCGGTGATTCACTTAACAACTGAGGCAAGGCAAGGCGTAACTTGGGACAAAACTCAATCATCAAAGGCCTCACTTAGCAGCAGAAGCCGTCAAGGACAGCCTGTGCCGAGCGATCTATGCCGCCAGGCTCTCCTGCCCCACCCACCTTGACGACGCACTCCTTGGCTTCCAGCAGGAGCTTGTTGGTGAGCTCCTTGGCCATCTGTGGGTAGAGGAACTGGCGCAGGGCCCGCTCGATGGCCAGCGTGCGCTGCCGGTTCCACTCCTGCACCTGGTGGCTGAACTCGTCCCGGTAGTAGAAGGCCTTGATTTCCTCGAAGTAGCTCTGGTCGTTGCCATAGCTGCAAGGGAGGGCCGGAGTCAGGCTGAGGAACGGTGGCCCAGCGGGACAGCAGGAGAGCCACGCGGCCGTCGGACTCACCCGTCCACGCCCTTCATGTCCACGGAGATGTCAATGGTCAGCAGGCCTTCCTCTCTGGCCAGAGAGATCTTCAGGAACTGCTCGTCCCGCAGCTCCTTGACCGGCTTGTTCTTCAGGTACTTGAAGGAGTAGGCGTAGTGGGCCTCGTCCACGTCCTGGAGGAGGAAGAGAGGGGAGGTCGCATGGCTCTTCTCTCCCAGTCCCTGGCACGGGCGAGTGGAGGAGGGCTCCCTCACCCCCTACGGCCCTCTCCCGATGGCTCCGGGTTCCAGGTAGCCCCAAAGGACTTCCAAGCCAGCAACAGGGCCGCTGGTCAGGGGCAGCAGCCAGAAAGGCCCCCGTCAGCCACGCCTGCAACTCCTCAGGTATCTCTTAGATGAATGGAACTACCGTATTTTTCAGAGTATAAGACGCACCCTTTTCCCTCAAAAAAAGAGGCTGAAAATCTATGTGCGTCTTATACACCGAACACAGCATTTTTTTCCTCCCAAAGCCCCGCCCCTTCACCAAAGTGGCTGTGCATACCCTTATGGAGGCTTTCGGAGAGCTCCTGGAGGCTGCAGAGTGCAGAAATGAGCAAAAAACAGGCCATTTTTGCCCCCCCCCAGCCCCCAGCAGCCCCCAGCCGCCATAAGGCTATGCCTGCAATTGTTTGACAAAAATACGGGCTCGTTTTCGTGAAAAACGGGCCGTTTTGGGGAGGTTTGCAGAGTGCAAAAACGTTTTCCCCCCCTTCGGAAAGCTCTTTAACTGATTGATGAGAATTACATTGATCAAATGCTGTGCCAGCAGAAACACCCACTTATCTACTGTATTTCTATCTCTCTTTCTCTCTCCCTATCCCTCTACCTACCTACCTACACACACTCTGTCTCCCTACATACCTACTGTATCTCTCTCTCTCCCCCTTTATCTACCTACCTAACTACTCTCTCTCTATCCCTCCCTATCTACTGTATTTCTCTCTCTTTCTATTTCTCACTCTCTATCCCTCTACCTACCTACCTATTCTCTCCCTCCCTCCCTATCTACTGTATTTCTCTATTTCTCTCTCTATCCCTTTATCTACCTAACTACATGCTCTCTCCCTATCTACTGTATTTCTTTCTCTCTATTTTTCTCTCTATCCCTCTACCTACCAACCTACCTACTCTCCTTACCTATCTATTTCTCTATCTCTTTCTATTTCTCTCTCTCCATCCCTCTACCTACCTATCTACACATTCTCTTTTCCTACCTACCTACTGTATTTCTCTCTCTCTCTCCCTTTATCTACCTACCTACCCAACTATTCTCTTTCTCTCTCCCTACCTACCTACTGTATTTCTCTCTCTTTCTCTCCCTCTCTTTCCCTCTATCTACCTATCTACTCATTTTTTTAAATTTGCTTCTTCAAGACCTTGGTGCGTCTTATGCTCTGAAAAACACGGTAAATGGCAGGCCCAGAGCAAAACACGGCCACAATAATTTATACATAATTTTATTCATCATTCTTATTGTGCGTTTTTCAAAATACAGGTAGTCCTCAACTTACAAAAGATTACTGGCTGTTCAAAGTTACAACGGCTCTGAAAAAAATGACCATTTTTCGCCCACATCCCCAGGGTCAAAATTCAGGCGCCTGGCAACTGACTCACATTTATGATGGTCTCAGCGTCTCAAGGTCTTGTGATCCACTCTGGCGACCTACTGACGAGCCAACTCAATGGGGAAGCCAGACTCACTTAACAACGGTGCTATGAATTTAACTTGCACGATTCACTTAACAGCGGTGGCAAAAAAGGTTGTAAAATGGGGCAAAAGTCACATTTCACAACTGTCTTGCTTAGCAATGGAAATGTTGGGCTCAACTGTGGCTGTAAGCAGGTAGTCCTCGACTTATGACCACAATGGATTTATGCCGCTCAATGAGACATCTGTTAAGTGAGTTTTGCCTCATTTTACCACCTTTCCTTTCACAGCTGTTAAGTGAACCACTGCAGTTCTTAATTGAGGAAAACCGTTGTTAAGTGAATCCGGCTGCCCGGTTGAGTCGCAGAAGGGGACTACGTGACCCTGGGACCCTGCGACCGTCATAAATATGAGTCTGTTGCCAACAGATGCTACAAGGGTCATAAGTGTGAGAAACGCTCATGTGGCTTTTCAGTGCTATTTGAACGGTCACTAAATGAACTGTCGTAAGTTGAGGACCATCTATATTATGCATGCCAGAAGCTGATTTGGCCTCCCCATTCATTCTCAATCCATGTTTCCGCTTTGAGTGTTGGGGCCTCCCCTGAGCTGGCTCGGGGGGGAGGGGGGCCTCCTTGGGGAGGAGGGGGGAATAGGGCCGACCCAGCCTCCCCTCCCCAGCCGTACCTTCTTGCCCTTCTTGGTGGGGGCCACGTTGATCTTTGCCCGCTCCTGGAAGGTCTGGCGCAGCACCTGCCGGACCAGGGGCTCCCGGGCGATCTGCAGGGCCACCATGTAGCAGGCCCCTTCCAGCACGGCCTCGGGGGTGGGGAACTGGCTGCAAACATTAGGGGCAAAGGGGGAGGGGAGGTGAGTACGTGCCACAGGACCCTCCGGGGTAAAACCCCTTCCTCATTTTTATTTACACTCTACTTTTCTTCTGCTCCCAGGACCACCGGAAAGAGCTTTACAGCCGCAGGAAGAATGAGAGAGAGAGGAGGGAACTGTTAGCCTGAAGGGTTGCGGGTCCAGCGTTCCTGTTTACAAAAGGCTGCACTCGAAAATTGAATTGGATCCCTGTTTCTTAATCCTGACAACTTTAAGGGTGGACTTCAAACACCCAGAATTTGCTGGCTGGGGGATTCTGGGAGGGGAGGGCCACACATCTTAAAGCATCCTGCCTAGGGGATTCTGGGTATTAAAGTTCACCCATCTTAAAGCAGGGGAATTTAGGAGTGGACGGCCACCCCCTCTTAAAGCACAGCTGGCTGGGGAATATTGGGAATTAAAGTTCACCAATCTTAAAAAGCGGGGGAATTCTGGGAGTTGAAGTACACATATCTTAAAGTTGGCGGCAATTGAGGAAACAGAATTTGATAAAAGCAAAAACCAAATTCAGAAGGACCCTTAGGTGGTTGTGTAGACTGGGGGGGAAAGGGGGCACACGTGATTGGGTTTTGCTTTCAGACAGGGGATCCAGCCCCAGATGCAAAGGCCACCTGATCCACCTGTACCTAGCGAAAGCCCTCAACACCGGTCTGATGCCCTCACCTCCGCGGGCCAAGGTTCAAACCCAAGGCAACCGAAACAACTCTAGAACTCCCTAAAAACTCCCTAAACGCGGTGGAGAAATGCTGCCTTGGTGGGAGAGAAGAAGATTTTCAGATTGCCCAAGGGAGACCAAAGGAAGGGAGCCCCCGCCCCCCCTGCCCCACACCCCTTGGGAGGAGGACCCCCCTCACCTGCACACATAATCCTTCGCCAGCTCCAAGGGTTCTGCGGGAAACTGTTCGGTCTCGTGGCGCTGGTAGCTGTCCCGGAGATTCTCTCCAAACTGCTCGGGGGTCAGCCCAAACTTCTTGGCCAGGCCATCTGCAGAAGAAACCCACCCGGTGTCACGGCTAAGCGTGTTTCATACATAAAGGCAGGATCCAATCTGGGTCGGTCACCGGGACCAGAAGTTCTGTCTCCCGAGCTTTCGATCTCGTGCTGGAGCCCAACCTCATGGAAGTTCTAGCTGTTCTGTGTGTGGTATTTATATGGTGCTTGTTGTAAGCGGCGTTTGAAATATTGATTGGATATGTAATCTACTGGATCCCCTGCATGGATCCCCTCTTGACTATGTAGGACAGACGGGGAGGAAGCTAATTACCAGACGGCAAGAACACAAACGAACAGTCAGATGATGAGACCCCAACTGATTGGTAGCCTCACACTGCAATGAACAAGGACACACGTTCAATTTTGCATCTAACTAAGATTGTTGGATGAGCAGGAACAAAAACAGCCAGGGAAGTGGCTGAAGCCTGGGAAATGGGCCGCTCGTCAGTTAACAGGAGTGCTGATTTACCACCAGCCTATCAAGTACTTAGAAGGCGAGGGCTGAGCAGCATAAACAAATGATAGCTAATGACTTAAAAGTCAGCCGTCAACCCACCCCAATCAACAACTAAAAAGCCATTTACAACAGGCATTATAAATATCACGCCCAGAGCAGCACGCACTGTGCCAGAGAGAAGTTCCCTGAGGATGGGCTCCAGCACAAGTCCGAAAGCTCGGAAGACAAAACCTCTGGTCCAGGTGACCGACCCAGATTGGACCCTCGGGATAGTGCAACCATCATAAGTACAAATCAGTTGCCAAGCGTTTGAATGCAGGTGCTGCAACGGTTTTAAGTGTAAAAAAGTCCTTTTTTCCCATGTCACTTTGAATGGCCATGAAACAGTTATAAGTTGAGGACTATCTATGCTGACCTCCCCTGACCCCAAATTGAAATGCCTGGCAACTCCACCTACTTTTGCTCATTTAATGACCCCATAATCTCTTGTGGGGTGGAGTCTGGGCAACTGACTGGAGCTGAGTGCTTACTGGCCCGATGCCCTTCCTGTTGCCAATGCGGAGTTTTGTTCAGCAGACACATTCTCATTGTGCCCAGAGAAAGAAAAATCTCTCTCTACCTAGGATCGAACTCACAGCCTCCTGATTGGGAGACGAGAGCTCCACCTCTAGGCCACCGCACCACTCCATCTAATTCCAACCTCGTCCCATAATTCCTTGGAGGGCTCCTGGGGGTATGGGTGGGAGGGGGGGCGGTGCACGGGAGCCCCAAAGGTCCACTTACCTAGACCTGCCGTTTGGCAGATGGTGTACATGTCCCGGCGGGAGGCCTGCTTGAGCTCAGGCCCCTTCTGCTCTTCCTCCTCTCCGTCCTCTCTCTCGCCTAGAAAGAGAACCGGACGGTCACATTCCAACCAGGAAATGCCGAGAACGCAAGGAGCCCTTCAGACATGGAATAAACCAGCACTCTATGGTAACAATGGGCATGGAAAGGGAGCAGGAAAGGGACAGAGTGGCCCCCAACCTTTTGGGCACCAGGGAATGGTTCCATGGAGAGAGTATTTTCCACGGACTGAAAGGGAGGTGGTTTTGTGTGCTGCCTGCATCCCGCAGGTGGGGGCTTCACTTGTTTGTGTGGACCGGTTTCTGGCATGCAACAGTCCGGTGCCGGTCCGCAGACCAGGGGTGGGGGGGCCCTTGGGATAGAGCACCCCAGGCAAGACAAAGGCAGAGGATGACCTTCCCCTTTGGGCAACACTTCTCTCTCTCTCTCTCTCTCTCTCTAATCTCCATCTAATCCCTCTCTCTTCATCCATCCATTATTTATCTCTTCATCTTTCTATTATCTATTTATATCTGTCTGTCTGTCTGTCTGTCTATCTATCTATCTAATCTATCTCCTTTCATTTCTTATCTATCATCTATCTATCTATCTATCTATCTATCTATCTATCTATCTATCTATCTATCTATCATCTATCTATCTATCTATCTATCTATCTATCTATCTATCTATCTATCTATCTAGAGCCAAGGTGGCGCAGTGGTTAAATGCAGCACTGCAGGCTGACTGCTAGATCAGCAGTTCAGCGGTTCAAATCTCACCGGCTCAGGGTTGACTCAGCCTTCCATCCTTCCGAGGTGGGTAAAATGAGGACCCGGATTGTTGTTGGGGGCAATATGCTGACTCTGTAAACCGCTTAGAGAGGCCTGAAAGGCCTATGAAGCGGTATATAAGTCTACTGTTATTGCTATTGCTATTGCTATTGCTATTGCTATTGCTATCTATCTATCTATCTATCTATCTATCTATCTATCTATCTATCTATCTATCTATCTATCTATCTATCATCTAATTTGCTTAGGAATAGCCATGGCGCTTAGACTTACATACCGCTTCACAAAGCTTTCCAGCCCTGTCTAAGCGGTTTACAGAGTCAGCCTCTTGCCCCCAATCATCTGGGTTCTTATTTTACCGACAGAGGGACTCAAGGTGGTGTACAATCAAAACACAAAGACTATAAAGGTTAATTTTCAAAAAGAGGCAAGAATGATTAAAAAGTGCTACAACTTAGTGAGAAGGTGAAGGGAGGGGCCTTTCAGAGCGCTAACCAACCCCACAGCTGCATGGTCTTCTCCCCCCCCTCCCTACATTTTCTCTTCTCACCTTGCTAACGATCCAGCGGAGTGGGAAGGGGGGGGGGAGAGGGAACGTAGGTTCCGGACAGCAAGAAGACAGTCGTGAGAACCAAGGACCCTTCAACAGGTGGTTGCCAGAGCCAAAGACTTTCTCATAACAATAGAGACTCAATTGAACAATGTGACCCGGTCTAATAGGAGGAGGGGACATTCTGTATTTTAATCATGTGGGTTTGCGTGGGAAATAGTCAGATCTGGTTTTGCCTTCACCTGTGCCAAAATGATGTACTCAATAAAGCTTTACATTAAGAGATTGGATCGTCATGCTTGCTGTGGTTGGGTTCGTTGGTTGGAACCCTGACATAGGCCTTTAGAGGCTGCGGGTGGGGTGGGAATATCTAACAGGGTGGGGGCAAGGGCAGAGAAGGCAGCCCCCCCCCCCCGGAGCCCTGCCCGTCAGAATGCATTGACGGACAGGGTCCGCAGCATACCTCCCCTGCACGACGGGCGGGACAGTTGATGGGACAAAGGCAGTTCTGGCCATCAGTCCTGATTCTCTCCGCCTGACCCCCGGGGTCTTTAGCGCAGGAGGCTGGAGCAGGCGCCCTCATGCATGAATGTGCAGCTGTGCCCAGGGGCAAAGACCACTTAGAAACCCCTCTGAGGCCGCGGGAGCTGCGGCATACCTTCCTCCTCCTCGCCATCCTCCCGGACGCGCTTGTGTTTCTTGCGGCTGGCTTTGGCGGCATTCTGCATTTTGGGGATGTCTCGGCCGTAATAGAGCAGGAAATGGTTGTAGACGTCCTTCAGCTCGTCCATCGACTGCACGTCCTTCAGCCTGCAAAGAGAGCATCTTCCAGGAGGGAGGAACGGGGGACGGGGGCACCCCAAAAGGAGGCTGCCTGGAGAGCTTGTGCCCAGACGGTGGGAAAGGGAGGGGGCTCTGCTGCTTTCTGAGCTTTGGGGTTTTCTTGCAGATGTTTTTATCACCCAAACTAGGTAACATCATTAGTAGCACTGGTAAGGTTTCCTAGTTCGGTCATGAGACATCCGGAAGGAAACCATCAGGCTCAGAGAGCACCAAGGACCCCATAATCCTTTTCTTCTTCCTCCTCCTCCCCAAATCCCTCTCCTTTCTAACACTGATGATGTTCCCTAGTTGGGTCATGAAATGCCTGCAAGAAACCCGTGAAGCTCGGAGAGCACCAAGGACTCTACAGTTCTCCTCCTCCTCCTCCCTACAAACGTCATTCCCTCCCAGCACTGATGATATTCCATAGCTGGGTCATGAGATGTCTGCAAGAAAGGCACCAAGGACTCTGTAGTTTTCCTTCCTCCTCCTCACAAACCTCCCTTTCGTCTAGCACTGATGACGTTCTCTACTTTGGTAACAAAACATCTGGAAGGAAACCACCAGGCTCAGAGAGCACCAAGGACCCCATAATCCTTTTCTTCTCCCCCGCCCCCAAATTCCCCTCCCTTCCAGCACTTATGACCTTCTGTAGTTGGGTCATGAAACGTCTGCAAGAAAGACACCAAGGACTCTACAGTCCTCCTCCTCCTTCCTTCTCTCCCCCTTCTCCTCTCCTCCTCCTCTTTTCACAAACCTCCCTCTCATCTAGCACTGATGACGTTACCTAATTTGGTAACAAAACGTCTGCAAGAAAACCATCAAGCTCAGAGAGCACCAAGGACCCCTCATATCAACCGTGAGCTACAAATATTCTCCTTTATTGGTACAAAAGTGAGGCTTGGAGGAGAGCCCGTCCTAGCAGAGGGGCCTGGCTGCCCTCCAAGCAGAGAGGCGAGAGGGGGAGGGATGGGGGTTACCTCTCCATATCGGTGGTGTCCAGGGCCCGGATGCCGTCAGCCAGGGGCTTGTCTGGGTCGGCAGAGATCTGCTCGTACTGGTAGGCCTGCATCTTCTCAAAGAGGCGGGTCAGGTTCTGCTTACGGATCTTCAGCTGGGTCCACTGGAGGACGAGAGCAGAGGAACCTCGTCTGCCTGGCGCCTTCGTGCTCCCCTCCCTCTTCCTTCCCTACCGCGGGTGGAAGCTGCCAGCCGCCAGAGCATCGGCACAGCCAATCCAAATCCTGGGGCTTTGGCCACTGAACCAGGCTTCCTTGAGATGCGCCAACACTTCCTTGGATAGAGCAGGGGTGTCCCACCTTGGTCATTTTAAAGACTTGTGGACTTCAACTCCCAGAATTCAGTTCTGGAAATTGAAGTCCACAAGTCTTAAAAGTAGCCCAGGTGGGAAACCTCAAGGTGAGAAGAAGAGGGAAAAGCTACGTGGCACTCATGGCACACGTGGGCTCCAGCAGGGTTTCCCAAATCTTCCCAACCTGAAGATGTACAAGCTTCCAGAATGGCTAGGGAATTAGCAATAGCAATAGCAGTTAGACTTATATACCGCTTCATAGGGCTTTCAGCCCTCTCTAAGCGGTTTACAGAGTCAGCAACTTGCCCCCACAGTCTGGGTCCTCATTTCACCCACCTCGGAAGGATGGAAGGCTGAGTCGACCCTGAGCCGGTGAGATTTGAACAGCCGAACTGCAGAACTGCAGTCAGCTGAAGTAGCCTGCAGTGCTGCATTTAACCACTGTGCCACCTCTCAATTCTGGGAATTGAAGCCCCTACACCCTCCAGTTGCCAAGATTAGAGAAACCCTGGGTAGATCCAGAGGATTACCCTCTCTGGATCCCCTTCCTGCTCTGTCCTTCGGCACCGAATTCCCGTTGTGTAATGTGAAAGCCCAAAGAATTCCAGTTTATTCTAGAAACAACAATTGAACAAACGCTACAGCTTAAAATAGTGGATAGTGGCTAGGAGCCCCGGAGTTTCAGAATGAGGGTGTTTAGGTAGTCCTCAAGTTACAACCGTTTATTTAGTGACCATTCAAAGTTACGTCATCCTTGAAAAAGGTGACTTGGGACTGTTTTTCACACTTATGACGGCTGCAGCATCCCCGTGTTCACATGATCAAAATTCAGATACAAGATACAATAGCCGAGTTGGAAGGGACCCTGGAGGTCTTCTAGTCCAACCCCCTGCCTAGGCAGGAAACCCTATACCGTTCCAGACAAATGGCTATCCAGCATCTTCTTAAAGACTTCCAGTGTTGGGGCATTCACAACTTCTGGAGGCAACTTCTGTTCCACCAATTAATTGTTCTCACTGTCTGGAAGTTTCTCCTCAGTTCTAAGTTGCTTCTCTCCTTGATTAGTTTCCACCCATTGCTTCTTGTTCTGCCCTCAGGTGCCTTGGAGAATAGCTTGACTCCCTCCTTGCTTGGCAACCGGCTCATACTTATGACCGGCTCATACGTATGACGATTGCAGTGACCCGGGATCATGAGATTCCCCTTTATGACCTTCTGGCAAGCAAAAGTCAAGGGGGGAAGCCAGATTCACTTAACAACTGGGTTACAAAGTTAACCACAGCACTGATCCGCTTAATGACTGTGGCAAGAACTCCAACACTGGAGGTTTTCAAGAAGAGACTGGAGAGCCCTTTGTCTGAAATGGACTCTAGGGCTCTCCTGCCTGAGCAGGGGGTTGGACTAGAAGGCCTCCGGGGTCCCTTCTGGCTCTGTGATTCTGTTCTGCTAAGAAAGATCGAAAAACGGGACGAAACTCTTTTTGCAACCTTCTGGCCCGCAACGTGAAAGGGGAAGCCAAATTCACTTAACAACTGTCTTACCAACTTAACAGGCTGCAGTGATTCATTTAACGACTGTGGCAAGATAGGTCATAAAATGGGTCAAAGCTCAACCACTGTCTTGCTTAGCGGCCAGAAATGTTGGGCTCCATCTTGGCCATAAGTCGAGGACTACCTGTACACTCTGGACTAGAAGCAGAGAGAGAGAGAGACCTAATCCATTCTTCTCAGCCCAGTTGGGCCCATTTCTGCTTCTCCAACCAAAACAGAAATCGATCTGATAGCTTAGTTAACTCCTGACACCACACACACACACCCTGGCACCCCAAACTGGTCCTCACCTTCTCGTCCCACTGCCAGACCCTCCAGAGATCATTGATGTGCAGCTCGGGCTCCACGTACTCCTTCCGGTAGAAGGCGATGAAGGGCACCTGCTCCCAGGGAAGACAGGCTGGTTAGCGGGCGGGCGGGAGGCAGCCAGGGAGGCTCCTTGGGGAGGGGGTGCAGCCATGCCCAGGAGCCGCCTTTACTCTTAGCTCCTTCGCCCGCCGAGGAAACCTGCCTCAAAGTGTTGGTTCCTCATGAAGTTGAGGGCTTCCTTGATCTTCTGGATGGTGCTGGGCCCCTTGCGGCTGAAGCTGCTGCTGCTGCTCTGGCCACGATCCAAGTAATCGGAACTCTCCTGGGGGGAGGAGAAGATGGTTGGTACCCGAGATTCTCCCAGCAATAGGCATAAAGACTTATATGCTTGACATCCCTGTCCGTTTACAGAGTCAGTATAATCCCCCCCAACAATCTGGGTCCTCATTTGACTGACCTCGGAAGGACAGAAGGCCGAGTCAACCTGGAGCCGGTCAGGATCGAACTGCTGGCACCACAGCTTGCTTGTTTCTCCCCCCCCTCCCCTTCTCTCTATTCCCTCCCTTTCTTTTCTTTCCTTCCTCTCTCTCTTTCTTCCCTCCCTCCCTCCCTTCCTCTCTCTCTCTCTTTTCTCTCTTCCTTCCTCTCCGCAGGAACTGAAAAAGCTCCTTGGGTGAGAAGTGAAATGTTTTCAAGGGGGGGGGGGGGATTAAGCAAGGAAGTCTAGCTGCCTTTTGGGAAAAACAACTTTTGGGTCAGCCAGCAGAAGAGATATGGGGGTGGGGGGGGGGAAGGAATGGCAGCCGAGCCACCTGGCCCTTGGCTGAGGGCAGGAGACTCTCCAGGCCAGGCACACCGGCAGGATTCCCAGGGGGGTCTGGGGCCCTACCTGCAGGGAGATGGTGGGCATAGCAAAGGCGTTCCGGTAGATCCAGTCGGCTTCTTCTTCCAGCTCATCGTCTTCCGCGCTCTTCACGGGGATGGAGCGCAGCTGGGAGAAAAGGCAAGGCGTGAAGGGACTTCCTTGGAGACCCCCATCCCTCTTTTGCCCAGGGGACAGGGAGGCCCAGGAGGAAGGAAAGGACAAAAGACCACCTCCCCTAAATGCATAGCCTCTTTAGGGAATTACAGGGACCCCCTTGCCAGACAATGCGGACGGAAGCTAAGCAACATTAAGAAACAGTGACAAGGTGATCGGGGGGTCCCAGGAGGGGTGGGCTTAAGGAACAGTTTACTCTACAGGTAGTCCTAGACTTACAACTCCGTCGGAAACTTCTGCTTCTAAGTGAAACATCAGTCGTGCCCATTTTATCATCTTCCTTGCCACTGTTAAGTGACACGGTTGTTAAGTGAATCTGGGCTGCCCCATTGACTCGGCTTGTCAGAGGGTCCCTAGGGGATTACATGACCCGGGACACTGCGACTGTCATAAATACGAGCTGGCTGCTAAGTAGCTGAATTTTGATCACATGACAGGGGACACGGCATCGGCTGTGTGAAAAGTGGTCGTTAAGTCACTACTTTTAGGGCCATCGTAATTTTGAACGGTCACTATGTGAATGGTTATAGGTTAAGGACTACCTGTAGCCACATTCTACATCAGTGTTTCTCAACCTTGGCAACTTGAAGATGTCCGGACTTCAACTCCCAGAATTCCCCAGCAGTGGTTAGGACAGTGTTTCTCAACCTTGTCAACTTGAAGATGTCCGGACTTCAACTCCCAGAATTCCCCAGCCAGTGAATGCTGGCTGGGGAACTCTGGGAGTTGAAGTCCGGACATCTTCAAGTTGACAAGGTTGAGAAACACTGTTCTAGATCACTGGTCATACCTGTTGCTCACCAGCCTGAAGCCACCTGAAGGTCTAA
The DNA here is from genome assembly GCF_009769535.1 of Thamnophis elegans. NCBI lineage: Eukaryota > Metazoa > Chordata > Lepidosauria > Squamata > Natricidae > Thamnophis > Thamnophis elegans. The sequence goes on from NC_045544.1 coordinate 141,967,286, forward strand.
GGCAGTCTTTCCCAATTTCGGCCGCTTGGAGATGGGTGGGGGATTCTGGGAGTTGAAGCCCACCCATCTTCAAGCGGCCCAAATGGAGAAAGACTGGCCTAAGGGCCCCCTGAAGCCTTTGAAATAGCTCTCCGGGGAGTGAGGACTGGACAAGAGGAAGGGGGCGAAGGTGCTGGAAGGACAACCGAGAGACCCTCACCTGGAACCTCTCGGGCATGTCGGTCACGCGGATCTCGTTGTCCTGGTCGGTCAGGTGGCTGCTCTCCAGCTCGCTGGGTTCGTAGATCTCGAAAATGCTGCGTCGGCTGACCCGCTTCTTGGCCGTCTTCTTGGGCCGGACCCGGATCTCCCCTTCCGTCTCTTCAGGCTCGTAGTCGTACTCGTCCTCCATCTCCTCATCGTACTCATTGTACTTTTCAAACTCATCGTAGTCGAAGTCCACGCCAAAGATCTCCTGAGCTTCTTGCAAAGCTCTGTTGGAGGAAGCAGAACCAACACCTTCTCAAGAAGGTCTCTAACCGGATGAAGCTGGCCCCATCCTCAAGAGCCGTGCCCACAACTGAACCACTGCCTCCTCAAGAATCAGCACCTTCTCAAGGAGATCTGTATCCACCATCAGATTAAGCTGGCCCTGCCCTCAAGAGTCATCTGCCCAACAGAACCACCACCATCTCAAGAAGGTCTCTAACTGGATGAAGCTGCCCCTATCCTCAAGAACTGTGTCCACAATGGAACCAACACCTTCTCAATTAGGTCTCTAACCAGATGAAGCTGGCCCCATCCTCAAGAGTCGTGCCCACAACGGAATCACTGCCTCCTCAAGAATCAGCACCTTCTCAAGGAGATCTGTATCCACCATCACATTAAGCTGGCCCCGGCCTCAAGAGTCATCTGCTCAACAGAACCACCACCTTCTCAAGAGGGTCCATAACTGGATGAAGCTGGCCCTATCCTCAAGAACCATGTCCACAATGGAACCACTGCCACCTCAAGAATCAGCACCTTCTCAAGAAGATCTGTATCCACCATCACATTAAGCTGGCCCCGCCCTCAAGAGTCATCTGCCCAACAGAAACACCACCTTCTCAAGAAGGTCCATAACTGGATGAAGCTGGCCCTATCCTCAAGAACTGTGTCCACAATGGAACCAACACCTTCTCAATTAGGTCTCTAACCAGATGAAGCTGGCCCCATCCTCAAGAGTCGTGCCCACAACGGAATCACAGCCTCCTCAAGAATCAGTAACATCTCAAGATCTATATCCACCATGTTAAGCTGGCCCCGCCCTCTAGAGTCATCTGCCCAACGGAACCACCACCTTCTCAAGAAGGTCTCTAACTGGATGAAGCTGGCCCCATCCTCAAGAGCCCCATTCACAATGGCTCATAGGACTTACGGGCAGGTTTAACCCCCTCCCACCCCATGAAAGGCCTCCCCCCTGGGGAGCACTTGAGAGCAGCAACGGGTTCTCTCTCAAGGGGGAAGAGGAGGAGGAGGAGGAGACTCACGCGTCTGTGTATCCAGGGAGCTTCTTCCTCCATTTGGGCTTCTTCAGGGGTTGTCCGTCATCATCCACAATGAAGTCATCAATGTCTGAGGGAAACAGCCGCAAGAACCACTGCAGAGCTGCTCTAAGTGGACCCTTGCCCCCCTCCCTGACCCAATGAGCGGGGCCTATGTTCCCCGGCCGGCCTGGGAGAGCGGGCGAAGTGAGCCCCAAAGTGCCAGGTTCTAAGATGGGCACAACGCTTGGGGCCTCCCTGGCAAGAGATCTTCTGGTATTTATTCCTTTGTCACTCCAGCCTCCTGCGAAGGAAACCTGAGCTGGCCTTGGGGAGGGGCAGGAATGAGCCAAAATAAAAGAGTTGGAAGAGACCTTGGCGGTCTTCTAGTCCAAATCAAAATTCAAACATCTGGCAACTGATTCATACTTATGATGGTTGCCGTGTCCGGGGGGGTCACATGATCGCCACTTACAAAGCCAGATTCGCTTAATGACTGCATGGTTTACTTAACAGCGGCAGCGATTCACATAATTGTGGCAAATAAAGAGATCATAATCCAATAAAATTAAGATGGAAAGGTCAAACAAGAAGAAAAAGATGGATGATGGGAGGAGGGTTTATTGTTTTGGGGTTGCCGGGCGGCTGCTCTCTTGCGAGCAGCCTCCTAAAGATCCGGGCACAGCCTCAGGGGCGAACAGCTGTGTTGCGCTGTCGCAGCACAGCAACACAGCAGCCATGAAGCGACCACACTCATGAGCAGCCACCCAACAAACCCCCTTTCCAGCCGGACACAATGCCATTCATTGACCTAGGGGTATCGCCAAGCCACGTGAGTGCCTGTTCGCTGCCTGGCTCCTGGCTTGGCGCCTTCAAAATGCCAGTGAATGGCGCTCTGCACTGCTGCAGAGGGGGGTTGCGGAAGTCAGAGGACCTCCGCATGGCTTTTTCTGCAGCTTCCAAACCGAGTCTTCCGGCAGTGGCCGCTCTGGGCGTACGCTCTATAGTTGTGGGCCAGCTCCTGGCAGAGCGTACAACCATAGAGCGTACGCCCAGAGCGGCCACTGTCGGAAGACTCGGTTTGGAAGCCGCAGAAAAAGCCATGTGGCGGCAGCAGAGGTGCCCTGGCTCTGCGGAGAGAGCTGGGCCAGGGTAAAAGAGCCAAGGTGGCGCAGTGGTTAAATGCAGCACTGCAGGCTACTGCTAGATCAGCAGGTCAGCGGTTCAAATCTCACCGGCTCAGGGTTGACTCAGCCTTCCATCCTTCCGAGGTGGGTAAAATGAGGACCCAGATTGTTGGGGGCAATATGCTGACTCTCTGTAAACCGCTTAGAGAGGCCTGAAAGGCCTATGAAGCGGTATATAAGTCCACTGCTATTGCTATTGCTATTGTGAGGCTGGGAGGTGCGCGAGCGAGAGCAGAACAGCCGCTCGCGCAATCCCTCTCCAGCTGTGTAGAGCGCCATTCAGTGCCATTTTGAAGGCGCCAAGCCGTGGGAGCCGGGCAGCGGCAAACAGGTGCTCACGTGGCTTGGCGATACCCCCAGGTCAGTGAATGGCACTGTGCCCGGCTGGAAAGGGGGTTTGCCGGTTGGCTGCTCTTGAGTGTGGTCGCTTCATGGCTGCTGTGTTGCGCTGCTGCGACAGTACAACACAGCCATTCGCCCATGATGCTGTGCCCGGCTCTTTGGGAGCCCGCTCGCAAGAGAGCAGCCGCCCGGCAACCCCCCTCTTCAGCTGGGCACATCCGCTCACCAACCCAGTGGTATCCTGAAGACGCTAAGCAATACGATCACCTTTGCCTCCCCCCCCGGATTCCCGCGGCTTGGCACCTTTGGGATACCGCTAGCTTGGTGAGCGGCGCTCTGCCTGACCGGGGGTGGGTTGTCCAGAGGGCTTATTTGCGGGGGAGGGCTTATATTTTTGCCCACCAGAAAAATGAGGCATGGCCTTATCATCAGGACATGTCGTAATTTCGGGGAAACATGGTACCTTAGAACAACGGAGAGCATTCCTGGGAGTCCTGCTCTGCCAGTTCCTGGGCCTACCTGGAAGGGCTGGCGGCTGAGCACAACTAGGGTCTTTTTTTTTTTTACCTTCGCCATTCCCCTTGCAGCCGGACTCCGATTCCTCCAAGGGGAAGGGCAGAAAGCTTTCCCCCACCCCACTGCTGGTGCCCTCTCCCAGCTAAACCCAGGAGGCCCACGGCCTCACGTACCAGACTCGTCTTCCTCTTCATCCTCCTCCTCGTCAGCTGCGGCCAGGTGCCCTTCGCCTCCATCGCCCCCCTCCTCGCCTTCCCCGTCCTGGAAGATCTCTTCCGCAATGGCTTCCTTCTCGTGCTCCTCCTTCCCATAATCTTCCTCCTTCTCGTCTTCATCGTCCGACATTTTCCGTACCCGCCTGAATTTTTGCTGTTGAGAGAGGCACATTTAGTCACATCGAGTCTCTGCCTCAGAGCCGAGGTGGCGCAGTGGTTAGGATGCAGTACTGCAGGCCACTTCAGCTGACTGCTATCTGCAGTTCAGTGGTTCAAATCTCACCGGCTCAGGGTTGACTCAGCCTTCCATCCTTCCGAGGTGGGTGAAATGAGGACCCAGACTGTGGGGGCGATATGCTGACTCTGTAAACCGCTTAGAGAGGGCTGAAAGCCCTATGAAGCGGTATATAAGTCTAACTGCTCTTCCGAGTCCCAGGGCTTCCTTCCCTGCGACGCCGCCTGTCCGCCTGGGGGAGCTTCCCTGCCATCAACCAAGGGACCCCCTACTCCAAGCAGAAAACCCCTGAAGGGCACCTGAAGGAACAGGTGATTTGGGGAAGAGCTGCATATGGATATCCACTAGCACCGTGATGGTGAACCGGTGGCACGCAGAGCCCTCTCTGTGGGCACACGAGCAGTCGCCCCAGCTGAGCTCCACCGCGCACGCGTTATGTGCCTGCCGCTGGCTAGCTGGTCTTCAGGTCTCTGCCGTGCATGCGCAAGGGGAGGGGGGAGTGTTGCACGTGTATTGCATTATGGGGGGGGGCAAGGATAGTTGATGCGCCAAATATAGCCTCTCAACTATCAAACGACAACCCGGCCTTCACGTGGTGCCCCCCGTTCCCACCAATCGGGCTCTGTCGACCCTTGGGACTGGCGTCCCCTTGGGTATATCCAGCCGAAACAGCGTCCATGGATCGCCATAACTTTCCATGGAAGTCGCCTATACCCACGTTGGGTGAAGAGGCGTCGAGTGAGTGAGTGAGTATTGCATTACGGGTGTGCTTTTGGCACACGGCCACGGAAAGGCTGGCCATCAGTGCACTGGCAGCACAGGCAGTGGGGCCTGGAGCGGGACCACTCCCCATCATGGCCCACTGAATAAGAGAATTGGAAAGGACCTTGGAGGTCTTCCAGTCCAACCCCCTTCTCACCACACCCAACTCACTGTGGGGCGCTGCAGGATTCACTTAATTCCTTTTATTTATGTTGGCCACATTTTCATCAAAGTAGTTTTTTCTCTCTCTCTCCCCTATCAAAGGAAATCCATCCTCCGGTTATCAGCTTTTGTAATGCTTTGATGCACAAGGAGACGAACTAATCCTTTCTGCTAGGGTGAGTTATCCTACAGCGGGTTGGCCGTGGTGAGTAGTTTACTCTGAGTTGTCCTAGACCCATGGACCTGGGCTTTATTTGACTGATTCTTTTATTTGTGAAATTCATTGGCTGCCTATCTCACGGGGGGACTGAAGGGCTTACGAGAACAGAAAGGGAGAAGAGAGCAAAGGCCCTCAGGGGTCTATACCGCTTCATACTGCTTTGCACCCCTAAGCGGGTTATGATGTCAGCATCTCCCCCCCCCCCCCCAACAACAATCTCCTTTTATCCATCTCAGGAGGAGTGTAAACAGAAGCAAAACAATTGAGCCGTAAAATAAACTTGGGAGTCCTCCTGGACCCACAGCTGACTTTTGAACACCATTTGTCAGCTGTGACCAGGGGGGCATTTGCCCAGGTTCGCCTGGTGCGCCAGTTGCGACCCTACCTGAACCGGGAGGCTCTCACAACAGTCACTCGGGCCCTTGTGACCTCTAGGCTGGAATACTGCAATGTGCTCTACATGGGGCTGCCCTTGAAGAGCATCCGGCGACTTCAGCTAGTCCAGAACGCGGCCGCGCGAGTGATTGTGGGCGCACCTCGGTTCGCCCACATAACACCTATCCTCCGCGAGCTGCACTGGCTACCTGTTGATCTCCGGGTGCGCTTCAAGGTGCTACTTGTCACTCATAAAGCCCTTCATGGTAGTGGGTCTGCGTACTTGAGAGACCGCCTCCTGCCAATTACCTCCCTGCGACCAATTAGATCACATAGATTAGGCCTCCTCCGAGTTCCATCTGCCAGTCAGTGCCGACTGGCAACTACACGGAGGAGAGCCTTTTCAGTAGTAGCTCCGACCCTTTGGAACGATCTCCCCGTGGAGATTCGTACCCTCACCACCCTCCAGACCTTCCGCACAGCCCTTAAGACCTGGCTAGCGCGTCAGGCCTGGGGACAAAGATAACTGTCCCCACCCGAATGATGAATGAATGTTGCTTACTATTTTACTTCTATGTATTGTTTGTGTCTATTGTCTGTATACCCCGCCCCCCTCATTTTATGTAAGCCGCCCTGAGTCCCCTCAGGGAAAAGGGCGGCCTATAAGTATTAATAAATACTCAAATACTCAAATAAACAAGAACCCAAGGAGAACACCAGTGCTCCAAGGCCCACCTTCCTCCCAGCTGACCCTGGAGATCCTCTCCCCCCACGAGGCTCACCAGGGACCCCAATGATACTCACGCGTTTCACTTTGACACCCAGGTTTTCTTCAATGAGGTCAAAGTCATCGTCTTCCAGGCGGTCATCAAAATCTGTCACGAGAGAGAAGTGTCAGGTCCCCAAAGTTCCCTATTGGGATGCTGCCCTTCTGTTGGGAGGGGGGGCGAGGCGGTTGGGGGGGGACTTTCACGGGCTTTCCCTTTCTTCGTTGTACAGGACCTTGAGGGGAATCGGGAGGGGGGGAAGGAATGCGCCTCGAGCCCTCTGCGCTATCTCTGCGCCACAGAGAAAGCAAAACCGAAGCATCTGGGAGAATGACAGTTATCTCCTTCCCTGCTCAAGTTTCCCAAAAGATCTTCGCCACCTGGGATTGGCTCGATGTTGGTCCGGGCGTTGGGAGGGGCTTTGCTTGCAACTGTTTAATTTAGCGCTTTGAGTGGGAAACCTCAGATCCCGCAGACATGCTATCCCCGTCTTTCAACAAAAGCTCCTTTTGAAATGTTCATCGTTTACTAGACTGGCCAAACCCAATTCCAACTGTTCTTTGTATGTTTTAGCCCCCAGTCCCCTCATCATCTTTGTGGTAGCATCCTACAGCATATATTTGGGTGGGTAGCAGGCCTTCCCTGCCTGAACGAATGGGACGGGCTAGTGCGATGGGGTGAATATCCGTGGAGATCCTGGCCCTCTGCCACGTAAAGCTTTCTAGGTAACCACCACCCCCTTCCTAGCCGCCGCCTGCCCGTCCCAAACACTTACTGCGTTTTCTCTTCTTCCGGCCAACGTCATCCTCCGAGTCTCCTGAATCGCTGGCCTCTTCCTCCTCCTCCTCGTCTTCATCGTCGTCGTCATTGATGAAGCCTTTCAGGTTCCCTTGTTCATCCTGGTCGTCCAGGTTCTCCTCTTCCTCCTCCTCTGAAAGAGGCAGCCAAAAACAAAATAAATAAAAACCCAAATGAAAACGGAGACCTGGCCCTGAAGGGGGGCCAAAGGTTACGCCAAGTGTTAAAAGTTGACGGGGTCAGAAGAACTTCTGGGGAGCAGAGTCCCACGAAGCCCTTGGCTTTGGGTCACAAGTTGATCTGTGGAAGAATCAGACAGCAAGCAGTTCCCATTCCAGGGATGGGCAAACCAGATGAGGTTCAGGTAGGCACAAAGCAGCCACCAAAAGGAACGGTAGCCGACTTCAAATTCCTGCAAGGCCGGGAGTTGTGGGGCTCCTGAAAGGCCAACTGACATATTGTGACCAAATGGGTTCTGGTCACAAAGGAACAGGGCCTCTGGTCTCTGTCTCCGAGGTGATGCTGCTCCTCGGGGTGGGTGCTGTGGCAGAGAAGGCCTGAGTCCAGGTCTCCCAAGGGGACCCCGAACAGGCAGCTCTGTGAATTTTGGTGGGGCAAATGAAAGAAACCAGAGAAAGATGCCCCTCCCCCCCAACTCTGTGGGCCCGTGTTACGCAGGGCTTTCGGATGACCAGTGTGGCCTGAATTGGACTCAGAAGGCCACCGGGAAAATGGGAACTGGCAGAGCAGAGGTATTACGGAAGGGCTTCAAAACTTGCCTCCTGGATGGAGGTGATTGATGGGGAAAGAGCTCACCCCTCTGCTGTCCGGCTCTTGCTCTCAGTTCGTGCACATCTCTTTTTAATTTTAAGGGCTTTTATAGTTATCTTTCTCCTTGTTTGTAATTCACTCAGGGCGCCTTTATCGGGGAGATGGGCAGCATGTCAATTTAGTAAAGAGCACGGTGGCTTGTTGTGGTTGGGACACTGGGGAGGAGGTTTCCAAGCTCGCATTTGAGACCCACGTCCCGCTGTGGAATGGAGCGAGTTCCCATCATTTGCTCCAGCCCCTTGATGGGGATCTAAAAGGAGCCCCCCACGGGAGTCCCCAAGGCAACAGAGATACTACTGGCTAATCCTTTCAACCCAGAAGTGCCTCACGAGGTCCCTGTGACCCAGAGGGACAGGGGATTCAATCTACTTGGCCATCCTGTGGAATGCCCAAAACTTGGCTGTGCCAGCGCATTCTGGACCAATGGCAGAATCTGAATGCTTTTCAAGGGCAGCCCCATGTGCAGAACATTATAGTAATCCAACCACAAAGTGATCGAGACACGAGTAACCGTGAATATGGCCCACGGAGTTAGTTTATTTTATTGATTTATTGAATTTATTTGCTGTCCATCTTGCAACGAAACGACTTTTAACTTTCACTGGACAAATCGAGGGACCGAACACAACAGACACGTGTTGGGAATGCTATCTACGCTCACCATCTTCATCTTCCACAAACTTTTTGGGTGGTCTCGTGACCACTTCTCCGTCTGCGTCGTACTCTTCCTCCGATTCCTCCGCTTCGCTTTCCACAAAGTCGGACATGGCTGCGGTTCTCAGTCACGCTGCCTGGAGGGGGGGAAGAGGCCGGAGTTAAAAAGAGGCCTCCAAAACTGCTTTACAGTTGTGGCAGGAATTACGCATGTGTAACGTTTACATTTACAACATTTGCAACTTACAACCAACCCTCGGGGTGCTAACAACCAGATGAGACAGCAAAGAATATAAATCCTTCCATTCCCCACCAGTTAGTCAGAACTGAAGAAGCTTCTCAGATGAGAAACAAAACATTTTCAAAAGAAAAAAAAAAACTCAAGGAAGTCCAGTTGCTTTTTGGGACAAGTACTTCTGAGACAACCGTGGCCTGAGAGATTGAAAAAACTATTAAATGGCTATATACATCCAGACCAAAATGGATTTCTCCCAACAAGAGAAATCAGGAATAACACTAGAATAATAGCAAATATTTTAAGAGTACTATGAGGCGCATCCAGAGAAACAAGTGGCACTCGTCTTTTTGGATGCACAGAAGGCATTTGACAATTTAAATTGGGAATTCATGATACAACAAATTAAGAATATGAAATTAGGGGACCAATTTGAAAGATTAATAGAAACAATATACTCCACCCCAAAGGCAAATATATTATTAAATGGGGAAAGTACAGAGACCTTTAAAATAATGAAAGGAGTAAGGCAGGGATGCCCACTATCACCTCTGCTCTTCATCCTGACGCTTGAAAGTCTTTTAATAAGAATTAGACGAAATTCGGAGATAAGAGGAACTAAAATTAAAAAAGAGGAATATAAAATCCAGACCTTTGCAGACGATTTGGTATTCATTATAGAAGACCCACTAGAAACAGGAAATAGCTTAATGCGAGAACTAGGAAAATATGGAGATGTAGCAGGGTTAAAGATTAATAGAGAAAAGACTAAAATGATAACTAAAAATTTGAAGGAAGAACAAAGTAAAGAAATAGAAAGTATAATAGAACTGCAAGTGACAAAGAGAGTTAAATATCTTGGAATATGGCTAACTGCAAAGTGCTCAACTATAAAAGAAAATAATTATACAAAATTAATGCAACAAATAAAAAAAGATCTAGAACTATAGGGGAAACTACAACTAACATTATTAGGGAAAAGAGCAGCGATAAAAATGAATGTACTACTGTAATTGTAATTGTAATTGTTTATTTGTATGCCGCCCTTTTCCCTGGGGGGACTCAGGGCGGCTCACAATCCAAGGGGGGGAAAAGACAAACTTTTACATATAAGACAATACATGATTAAAACGCAACATTCATACCATTCGGGCGGGTTACAATCTTTAGCCCCAGGCCTAAATAGGGATATTTAGGGATAGCCAGATTCTAAGGGCTGTGCGGAAGGTCTGGAGGGTGGTGAGGGTACGAATCTCCACGGGGAGATTGTTCCATTGGGTCGGGGCTACCACCGAGAAGGCTCTCCTCCGCGTGGTGGCCAGTCGGCATTGGCCAGCGGATGGAACTCGGAGGAGGCCTAAACGATGAGATCTAATGGGTCGTATGGAGGTGATCGGCAGTAGGCGGTCTCTCAAGTACCCAGACCCACTACCATGGAGGGCTTTATAGGTGGCGAGTAGCACCTTGAAGCGTATCCGGAGATCGACAGGTAGCCAGTGCAGCTCGCGGAGGATAGGTGTTACGTGGGTGAAACGGGGTGCACCCACAATCGCTCGCGGGGCTGCATTCTGGACTAGCTGAAGTCGCCGAATACTCCTCAAGGGCAGCCCCATGTAGAGCATGTTGCAGTACTCCAGCCTAGAGGTCACAAGGGCACGAGTGACTGTTGTGAGAGCCTCCCGGTTCAGGTAGGGGCGCAACTGGTGCACCAGGCGAACCTGGGCAAATGCCCCCCTGGTCACAGCCGACAGGTGGTGGTCAAAGGTCAGCTGTGGGTCCAGGAGGACTCCCAAGTTGCGGACCCTGTCTGAGGGGTATAATGTTTGACCCCCCCCAGCCTGAGAGATGGAATATTTGCCAAATTAGTGGGAGGGAAACACAACAGCCACTCGGTCTTATCCGGGTTGAGCACGAGTTTGTTGGCCCTCATCCAGTCCCTAACAGCTTCAAGTCCCTGGTTCATCACGTCCACCGCTTCATTGAGTACCCAGACTATTATACCTATTTTAAACAATCCCCATAAAATTAGGATTTTTTTTTTTTACTGAATTGAATAAGATTATATTAAAATTTATATGGGAAGGGAAGAAAGACAGGATAAAGTTGAAAGCTCTACAGGATGACAGAAGCAGAGGTGGGATGGGACTCCCGGACTGGGAGCTTCATTGCCAAACAGCAGCACTAACGTGGATCAGGGATTGGATAAATTTAAAAAATAAAAGAATACTAACATTAGAGGGCCACGATTTGCAAATGGGATGGCATTTTTTTCCTATGGGAAGAGGGTAAAAAGAAACAAAAATACTTCCACAGAGACTATATTAGAGATGCACTGATACAGGTCTGGAATAAAATTAGAGAAAAAATTACATGAAAATACCGACATGGCTTTCCACTATGGAAGCCATGACACATCCCAATACACTAAATCTATCGAAAATGGTTAGATATAGTGAAATTTTAGACAGCCAAGAGAATTTGAAAACAAATACAAAATTAAAGGAGCAAAATATAAATATAGATTGGTGGCCATATCTCCAACTACAATCGAGATACAAAAAAGACGTAAAAGAATATGAAATATACACAGAATTACAACAAATAGATAAAATTTTAATTGGCCCAGAAAATAAATTCGTAACAAAAATTCACAAATATTTATTAAAAGTAAAATTAGAAGAAGAAAAAGTTAAAGGTTGCATGACAGCGTGGGCCAAAAACTTTGGATACAACCAGGGGTGGGTTTCTCTCCCCGTTCCAACCGGATCGGTTGGAACGAGGCCGGCGGCGCGCGCACGCGCGCACACGGCGCACGCATGCACGCAAGCGGCGCGCGCATGCGTATTAGCGTCTGCGCGATGCTCCAGCTGCTCCTGGAGGATCGCGCAGGCGTTCTGCGCATGCGTGGAAAGCGCGAAATTCAAAAAAAACGGGTAAGGAGCGGGCGCGGGTGTGCGGGCGCGCGCGGGCGCGGGGGGGGGGCTTCGCCGTTCCCGGAAGTTACTTACTTCCGGGTTCGGCGACCAACCGGATCGCAGGGACCGGTGCGAACCGGTTGAAACCCAGCCCTGGTTACAACATAGATCTAGTGGATTGGGAAAGAATTTGGAACACAAATTATAAACTAACACGATCAGCAGCACTTAAAGAAAATATATACAAAATGTTTTATCGTTGGCATTTATCACCAACAAGATTGGCTAAAATGTACCCAAACATGAAGCCAACCTGCTGGAAGTGTAAAAAAGTACAAGGGGCTTATTATCACATATGGTGGACCTGTCCAGAAACACAAAAATATTGGACAAACATTTGGAAATGGATGCAAGAAATTATAGGAGAACAGGTAGAATACAAACCCGAAATCTTCCTACTGGGAATAATCGAAGGGAAATATACAAAGAAAATTTAAGTACATATAAACACATCTGCTAACTACAGCTAGAATAGCATTTGCCCAATGCTGGAAACAAAATAATACCCCCTCGGATGAATTAGTGATAAAAAAAAACTTTGGATTGTGCAGAGATGGACAAATTAACACTGAAATTAAAAGAAGAGTCGGAATATTATGAAATTTGGAACAATTGGTACAAATGGCTGCAGAACAAGAATAAAATTAATTAAGCCCAAAAACTATAAATATATATAGAACTGTGTATAAAGTGTGTAAATATAGAAGCAAAATATTATATACATGTACAGCTATGATGACATAACAATGTTGATGTAATTACTGTAAGGTGTTGTAGAAGGGAAAAAATAATTTTAAAAAAAGATGAGAAACGAAACATTTTCAAAAGAAAAAAAAATCCAAGGAAGTCCAGTTGCTTTTTGGGAAAAGTATTTCTGAGACAACAATGGCCTGAAGTATTGAGAATCCACACGGGCATTTTACTCATTTACAAAGCAGCTTAGAACTAAGGAGAAATTTCCTGACAGTGAAAACAATCCGTGGAAGAAAAACCTGCTTCCAGAAGTTGTGAATGCTCCAGCACTGGAAGTTTTTAAGATGTTGGATAACCATTTCTCTGAAACGGTATAGGATTTCCTTCCTGCGCTGGGGGTTGGACTAGAAGACCTCCAAGCTCCCTTCCAACTCTGTTATTCTATATTGTAAATAAGACAGTGTTTCTCAACCTTGGTGACTTTAAGTCCTGTGGACTTCAACTCCCAGAATCCCCCAGCTATGCTGGCTGGGGGATTCTGGGAGTTGAAATCCACAGGACTTAAAGTCACCAAGGTTGAGAAACACTGAAATAAGATATTGAGGTAGCGGCTAATCAGCCCTGCGCAAGGACACAACAGGAAGGGATCAGTATTCCATCAGTTCCAAGTCCACTTTTTCCACAGAAAAACAAATATTTTATTATGGTCCGAGACCAGACTTGACCAAACACAACCTCAGAATACAGCAAAGCCTGATTACCGCACTTTTCGGAGTATAAGACCCTCCAAGATATTGAAGAGGTAAACTTTTTTTAAAAAAAGTTTTTGCACCCTGCAGGACTCCCAAATCCTCTGCAAGCCACATTTTTTGTGAAAAACTGGGCATACAGAGAGTTTGAGAGGCCTGCAAACTGCTCCTGGGGGCTGGGGGGCAAAAACGAGCAAAAAACACCCCATTCTTTTGCCAAAAAAGGGTATGAATAGCCTTTAGGGGGGTTGTAGAGTGCTCCTGGGGGCTGGGGAGGCAAAAACAAGCGAAAAAAGGCTGTTTCTCTGGTTCCACCACAAAACCGCGCTCAACTAAACCGCGCCCGACTAAACCGCGTCACTGACGTCATCAACAGGACAACAACAGCGCGGAGACAGAAGCACGCTGTAAACCCTAAACCTAAAATTAACCCCTAAACCTAAACCTAACCCCCCTAAACCTAACCCTAACCCTTAACCTAAACCTAACCCTTAACCTAACCCTAAACCTAACCCTTAACCTAACCCTAAACCTAACCCTTACCTTAAGTTGAATTGGCTTGCTTTCAAAGCGCTATTTAAAGCGCCCTTCTTTCTCCGCGCTCGCTGTTGTCGCCCTGTTGATGACGTCAGCAACGCGGTTTAATCGGGCGCGGCTTAGTCGAGCGTGGTTTTGACGGGTCACGGTTTCTCGCTCATTTCTGCCCTCCCCAGCCCCCGGGAGCACTTTGCAGGCCTCCCAAACCCTCTGCACGTCCAGTTTTGTGAAGGGTTTCCGGAGGCCAAAATGCTGTATTCAGTGTATAAGACGCACCCAAGATTTTCACGCTCTTTTTGGGGGGGGGGGGAAGTTGTGTCTCATACTCTGAAAAATACAGTAGTTAACTATTATTGTGAAGCTTTAGCAACTGGCTAAGTCTACGCCAGGACCGCTGATGGCCTCTCGCCAGGGAACTGCGAAAACAGGGCAAGACAAACAAGAGCAGGCTGAGCCACACTGGGAGTGTTCCAGAAACACGGAACACCCCTACAGGCAGTCCTCGGCTTACAACCATTCACTTAGTGACCGTTTGAAGTTCCAACAGCCCTGAAGAGAGGACTTACAAGCATTTTTTAGACTTATGGCCATTGAGCAGCCAGCCAGACGGTCACATGATTTACTTTCAGATGCTTGACAACTGACTGACACGGATGACGACTGCGGGGTCTACTCTAGAGAAAAGAAGGACTAGGGGGACACGATGGCAGCATCCCAGTATTGCAGTGGCTGCCACCAAGGAGAAGGGCATCAAATTATTCTCCAAAGCCCCAGGGGGCAGGACAAGAATCAAAGAGAGAAGCAACCTGGAATTAATTTCCTGACAGAACGTTTAACCAGTGGAACGGCTTGCCACCAGAAGCTGTGGGTGCTCCATCACTGGAAGGTTTTGGGAGGAGACTGGACAGTCCCTTGTCTGAAATGGTACAGGCCGGGGTCTCCTGCCTGTTCAGGGGGTTGGGCTCGAAGATCTCCAAAGTCCCTTCCAGCTCTACTCTGATTCCGATTCACGTGAGCTACTTTTGCAACCTTCTGCCAAGCAGAGTCAATGGGGAAACCTGATTCACTTAGCAACCTGGTCACTAATTAACACCTACGTTGGTTCTCTTGGCAAACTGGGCAAGAAAAGTCGTAAAATGGGGTAGAACTCACTTAACAAATTTCTCATCCAGGAACATAAACTTTGGGTTCAACTGTGGTCTTAAGTTGAGGAGTACCTGTGGTTCAGGATTCAACCGTGAGGTCTTTGGTGCCCTCTGAGCCTGGTTTTCTTGCAGACGCCTCATCACCAAACTAGGCAACGTCATCAATGCAAGTCGGGAGTGGGTTAAAATGAGAGCAAGCCCCACTTCCTTATAGTACTGATAATGTTACCTAGTTTGGTAAGGAAACGTCTGGAACAAAACCACCAAGCTCAGAGAGCACCAAGGATCCCACTGCTCTCTCCTCAGCCACCACCCTCATCACTACCACCCCCAAAGTGGTCAGCAAAGGCCAAGGGCCCCTTTTCCTCCTGGGCCAAATGGAATCCTCTCCTTGCTCCATTGGCAACCAAGTCCTTGCAAACCTTTCTGGCCTCCTTGTCAAGCACCCATTTTCACTTCTTCATTGGGTGCCTTTCAGCCATTCTTCACTGCTGGCCTGCAGTACAGGCGCTCGAGTTACGACCACAACTGAGCCCCAAAAATTAATGTTGCTAAGTGAATTTGCCCCGTTTTTAGGACTGTTCTTGCCACACTTGCTTAGTAACGCCGTTGTTAAGTGAATCTGGCTTCCCCATTGGCTTTGTTCATCAGAAGGTCGCAAAAGGGGATCCCGTGACACCATTGGGAATGTGAGTCAGTTGTCAAGCATCCAAGTGCAAACTGCGTGACCGTGGGGATTGCTGCAATGGTCCAAAGTGTGAAAAATGGCCAGAAGTCACTTTTTTTTCAGTAAGGTTGTGACTTTAAACGGTCACTAAGTGAACGACTGTAAGTCAAGGACTACCTGTAAGCCCTGCAGTTCTTTTGGAAGTGGGCTGTCATTGCCTCCTTCCTGGGGCTGAGAGTGAGTGACCGGCCCAAAGTCACCCAGCCGGCTTTCATGCCTAAGGCAGGAGTAGAACTCAGCCTCCCTCTCTACTACCTGATTACATCAAACTGGCAGCCATTATTAGGCAAATAAGACTCCGACAGGAATTTTGGGATTTTCTAAACAAGATGGTAATTAGAGAGCCCTGCATTCTTCCTTTCCTTATTCAAGGAAGGGCCCCTCCCTGCTCTGCCATCCTTCCAAAAGCATTTCAAAGCATTTCCTACCACGATCTCCTCCATTTTGCTCTCTGGGGCAACTCTAGAGCAGTGTTTTTCAACCACTGTGCTGCGGCACACTAGTGTGCCGTGACATAGTGTAAGGTGTGCCATGGGAAAATTACTTTATATATAGTCAATATAGGCACAGAGTTAAATTTTTTTAACATTTTCTAATGGTGGTGTGCCTTGTGATTTTTTTCATGAAAAAAGTGTGCCTTTGCACAAAAAGGTTGAAAAACACTGCTCTAGAGTACCAGAATACAGAAGCCTTAATACTGCCCAGGGGTCTATGGGAGTAGAAATTCGGTGCATCTGGAAGGTGCCAAATCGGAGAAAGCTTTTCCTGAATTATCTCAACAAGCCTCTAACAATCAGCAAACCAGGACAAATAATAGCAACAACCATAAAATAACACTATCTGGCCTTACAGCTGGAGAATCCAAGACCAAAAGATTGAATCACTTAAGCAAGGCCATAACTCACCAGAAGGAAAACCTGGGGCTGCAGGTTGGGGCAGGGTCTTCTTGACCTATAAATCTGCCTCCATGTTATGACAGCCTTGTAGACCCCCAGTATCCCAAAAAGGAGATTAGGGCCTACTGAATATCCTTCACTTCGGTTGGACTACAACCCCCAGAATCCCAAGTACGCCAAGTCAGGGTGCATAAAACAAAAGAGGCTCTACCCACCGTCTTTAAGAGAAACAACTCCAAAATAAAATACAATTCTCATCCTATATTGCAGAAGAGAGTCAAGAGGAGGGCTCTGGTCCCCAAAATGGAGGAGGGGGATGGAGCAGGGATTGGCAACTAAGATTTGTGGGCTTCAACGCCCAGAATACCCCAGCCTCCATGGGGGAATTATGGGAGATGAAGTCCACAGGTCTTAAAAGTGCCCAAGGTTGAACATCCCCGCTCAAGATCGTGTCTGAGTCAAAAGCATCTCCATTGCATCTTCATATGTCCCACCTGACCATGGACGGCTACTGCAGAGCCACCAATCAAAACCTCTGCAGGATATAGGGGAAGGAAGAAAATCTGGAATCCAGGAATGAGATATCAGGATGGAAGGGAGGGATGGTTACCCCTCCCAAGTATTCCCCACCCCCTTCATTTGGTTTCTGGCAACTCTTGTATTATTCTGCAGTGTTGCCGAACTTCAGGGTACAAGTAGTCCTCGATTTACCGCCATAATTGAGCCTGAAATTTCCATCGCTAAGCAAGACAGCTGTTAAAATGACATTGGCCACATTTTATGAGCTTTCTTGCCACAGTTGTTAAACCAATCACTACAGTTATTAAGTCCCACTGTTGTTAAGTGAATCTGGTTTCCCCATTGACTTTGCTTGTCACAGGGTCACAAAAGGGGATTCATGAGCCTGGGACATTCCAAACATCATAAATATGAGCCCGATGCCGAGCATCTGAATTTTACCTTATGCTACAATGGTCGTATGTGTGAAAAATGGTTATAACTCATTCTTTTCAGTGCTGTTGCAAACTTCAAACAGTCACTAAATGAACTATTGTAAGTCAAGGACTACCTGTAATACAATCCTGGCGGCAGTGTGTGTGTGTGTGTGTGTGACTGTGTCCCTTATTTCCAAGAACACCCCTTTTGTATTCCTGATTGCCGGCCACCTTTAATGCATGTGGCCCATCAGCCACAACAATCCTCCCCACCCCAGCACCCCAAACCCCCAAATTCTCTGCTTCCGCCCCCCAGGAGCTTTGGACGACTGCAGGAGACCTGGATGACCCAACTGGAAGGAAACATGAGAAATGCAGCAGGAAATCTCAGCCACAAAGAGCATCCTTTCCTCTTATTCTTCATCTACAGGTAATCCTTGACTTACAACTGTTCATTTAGTGACCAAAGTTACAACGGCACTGAAAAAAGTGACTTAGGGCTGTTTTACTTACGACCATTGCAGCATCCTCATGGTTACATGATCAGAATTCAGACGCTTGGCGGCTGACTCGCATTTATGACGGTTGCAGTGTCCCGGGGTCACGTGACCCCATTTGCGACCTTTTGACAAGCAAAGCCAGTGGGGAAGCCAGATTCATTTAAGTATTGTGACTCACTTAACAGCTTCAGTGGCTCACTTAACAACGGTGGCAAGAACTCCATCGCTGGTTTTTAAGAGGAGACTGGGCAGCCGTTTGTTTGACACAGCCTGGGGTCTCCTGTTTGAGCAGGGGCTGGACTAGAAGACCCCCGAGGTACCTTCCAACTCTGTCCTTCTGTTCTGGTGAGAAAGAACTTCCCAGAGGCCTCACTTAACAGCAGAGATGTTGGGCTCCCTAGTGGTGGTAAGCCGAGGACTCCCTGTATCTGTATTTCATCTGTTGTTTTTTTAATGCCTGTGCCTTTGCCCCCAACAGGAGGACACCACAATGGTTACAGACTCTAGAACTCTGTCCATCTCCATCTAGAAAGGATATTTAAAATGATCACTCCGGCCTCATGTTATTTCACGGCCCAATACCCTGGAAAGTTGTTTCCGTCTTTTGTTAGGTAAAGCAGTGTTTCTCAACCTTGGCAACTTGAAGATGTCTGGACTTCAACTCCCAGAATTCCCCAGCCAGCATTCGCTGGCTGGGGAATTCTGGGAGTTGAAGTCCAGACATCTTCAAGTTGCCAAGGTTGAGAAACACTGCGGTAAAGGGAACCTTGATGTAGGAAATAACGAT
Source organism: Thamnophis elegans (assembly GCF_009769535.1). NCBI lineage: Eukaryota > Metazoa > Chordata > Lepidosauria > Squamata > Natricidae > Thamnophis > Thamnophis elegans. The sequence goes on from NC_045544.1 coordinate 141,986,031, forward strand.
GCTATTTGCCCTCCTATACAAACCTGATGGTTGCATCCCGTTACGGGGAGGAAGATGATGATGATGATGATGATGATGATGGTATGGCATTGTTACCTTAAGCCAGGAGACTTCAATGCTAATGCAGAGGAGACGTTTGGCTGCCCATTTACTAGCCAAGAACTCTGGGCTGCTGATTGTGGCAGTTTCGGCGGGACGGGGGGAGGGGCTTTCCGCCTGGACCCCTCCCCCTCCCGCAACACCAGGCCCACCAAGGATCCCCCTCCCCCCCTGGAAGCCACCCTGCCCCCCCCCCTTGTTTGCGGCCTGGGAGGGAAGGAAGGCAGCCCTGCGGCCCCTCATCCTCACACTGCCGCCCAGCGGGAGGGACCCCCGGGGGCCTCTGCCAGGCCCACCCCAAAGTCCCCCTCAGGTGTGTGTGTGGGGGGAGGCTTACGCAATAGGCGGAGGCGGCACCGCGGCCATCCCGGCCTCGCCCTCACCGCCCCCGGCTCCTCCCCGGCCGGGCCGCCTCGATCGGCCCACAGAGGCCTGAGGGGCGCTCCGGGAGCCCCCACACCCCGAGGCCCCGCCCTCCGTCCCGAGCCGGCCCGGCTCACCTCAGTCGGGGAAAATGGAGGCCTCGCAGCTCCCTCAGAGGCGACGACGACGACGCTGGGGGGGGCGGGGTAGGGCGACTACCGGAAGCGCCGCGGCGCGACATCCGGGGCAGGGCGGCAACGCCCTCGGCAAGGGGAGGGACGCTCTGCTATATCCTCTCAGTGGTTGCCAGTGGGTAGATTGGACCGTTGGGCCGGAAGTTGAGGGTCCGGAAGTCCCTTGGGCCGCTCTGCCCGCCGCCGCCTCTATGGCTTCCTGTCAGACTCGACCGGCGGCGGAGGATGAGGCTGGCGGTGGCGGCGGCGGTGCTGCTGCTGGTCCTCGGGCCGGGCGAGGCGGGCGAAGCGGGCGAGGGTGGCGCGGTGACTTGCGGCTCGGTGGTGAAGCTGCTCAATCCGCGTCACGGCGTCCGCCTCCATTCGCACGACGTCCGATACGGATCCGGTAACGACCCCGGGGGGGGGGAGGGGACGTGAGAGGATTCTGCACATGCTCAGAGGCGCTCTCGACTCTTCCGGAAGCGGCTCGTAGGGCCACCGGCAGGGAGGCCCCCCCCCCCTTGTCTCCAGCCCCGGACCCCAGACCCCTCATTTGGGGGGGGTTTCTCTCGGCCCCCGCCCCCTTATCCCCCCCTCCCCGCCTCACGGAATTTCTTTTTGCCTATTAGGGCCTACAAGGGTCATGTTGGTCTCACTTACAACCACAGTTAATGTAAAGTGAAGTGAATTACAGAGTCGCTAAGTAAATCAAAAGGGTCGTTAAGTGGATCCGGCTTCCCCTGTTGGTCGCAAAGGCTGATCAGAATGGCACGGCCGGTGATGTGACGGTCATAAGTGGGAGGACCAGTCATAAGTCACTGGGAGGGGCAGCCTGCACATGCTCATCGGCACTGCCGTCCCTACCAGACCACCATGGGGCCCATCCGTGTCTCTCCTTCCGGGCCCCAGGCCCTTCCTTCTGGTGGGGGTCTCCTCTCCACCCTCCCCGGCCGCTTCACAGCCCCACAATCACTTGCTGGCCTCGGTGACAAGAGTCCTTGACTTACAACTGTTTGTTTGGTGACCGTTTGAAGGTACCACAGCACCTGATCAAAATTTGGATTCTTGGCAACTGCCTCATATTTACGACGGTCGCAGCGCCCCAGGGCCCAACGATCTCCTTTTGCGACCTTTTGACCAAGTCAGTTGGGGAAGCCAGATTCACATAACCGTGTTACTAACTCGACAGCTACGGGGATTCATTTAACAACTGTGGCAAAACAGGTTATAAAATGGGGCAAAGCAAACGTCTCACTTAGTAACAAAAATGTGGGGCTCAATTATGGTCTTAAGTCGAGGACTACCTGTAGTCATCATCATCATCATCATCATCACAACCAGAAAGAGGGTCTGAATTTCCACTGCTAAGCAAGAAGCTTTGTATTGTATTGTATTTAATGGATTTATCGTGGCACGACAAAACCGCGCTCGACTACAGCGCGCCCGATTAAACCGCGTCGCTGCCGTCATCAGCAGGGCAACAACAGCGACCGCGGAGAAAAAAGGGCGCTTTAAATAGCGCTTTGAAAGCAAGCCGATTCAAGTTAAGGTAACGGTTAGGTTTAGGGTTAGGTTTAGGGTTAGGTTAAGGGTTAGGGTTAGGTTTAGGATTAGGTTTAGGGGGGTTAGGTTTAGGTTTAGGGGTTAATTTTAGCTTTAGCGTTTACAACGTGCTTTTTTCTCCGCACTGTTGTCGTGCTGTGATGACGTCAGCTACGCGGTTTCGTCAAGTGCGCTTTAGTCGAACGTGGTTTTGTGGTGGAACCGGATTTATAGGCCGCCCAATCCCGGAGGACTCCGGGCAGCTTACAGAAAGGAAGTAAATTATAAAAATAAACAGTTGAAAAAAAAAAGACAGAGAAATTAAAAACCTCATCATGCACCCAATCTGGTCGGGGCTGCACCTCAGTCATGAGGTTAACAGCCCCAGGCCTGCCGGAATAGCCAGGTGGCACGATTGTAAGACCTTTTCTCGAAAGGGACCCTTGTTTCCCTGATAAAGTTTTTTGGGGGGCCAGAGATTGAGCCCTCAAATAAAGAGAGGCCATTGAAAAAAACCCTGGAGTCTGTTTTTAACGTATTAACCGCTGTCACTGGTGTTTGCAGGGTCAACAGGCAGGATGGAGGCTGAATGAGCTGCGCGGGTCAAAGTCACCACCTGCATGTGTCCTTCTCTCTTTGGCCAGGCAGTGGGCAGCAGTCTGTGACCGGAGTCACGAGTGTGGACGACAGCAACAGCTACTGGCGTGTGCGGGGCAAGTCGTCCAGCGTTTGCGAGAGAGGCACCCCGGTGCAATGCGGGCAGACGATCCGCTTGACCCACATCAACACAGGCCGCAACCTGCACAGCCACCATTTCACCTCTCCCCTTTCGGGCAACCAGGTGAGGCAAACCAGGTTCCCACGAATGGCCAGCAAGCAACGGCCTTCAGGTCTTGTGGAGCCGGCGGTTCGTTTTTAAATATTGAGTCACTTTGCAGAGTGGGATGGGCGTTGCATTAAATGATTAAATGAAGGATTAGTCAAACTGAGCTTGGATACCCAGGTCGCTTGCTTCTGCGACCCCAGGCTTGGATTCTGTGGGCAAAGATGTAAAGCACCACTTTACAAAACCTTAGTAAGACCACACCTGGAATATTGCAACCAATTTTGGTTACTATACTAAAAAAAAAAGACGTGGAGACTTTGGAAAAAGTGCAGAGAAGAGCAACTAAGATGATCAAAGGCCTGGAGACTAAAACACAGGAAGAATGGCTGCAGGATTTGTGTCTGGCCAGTCTAAAGAAGAGAAGAATTAGGGTGGAGATAACAGCAGTATTCCCATATTTGAGGGGCTGCCACAATAGCAATAGCAGATAGACTTATATACCGCTTCCTAGGGCTTTCAGCCCTCTCTAAGCGGTTTACAGAGTCAGCATATCGCCCCCAACAACAATCCGGGTCCTCATTTCACCCACCTCGGAAGGATGGAAGGCACTGTTCCCTCTAAGGTGCGCGCCTGCGCGGCCGCGCACATGGCTGCAATTCCCCGCGCAGTAGTTTCTAATTGCCGCGCAGAGGCACGTGGGGCAGGTATCTGGACACGAACTACAGAGCGAGCGATCGCAATCAAAACCTCCTCCAGCTAATCCTTTTCTACTGCAGCACTTTGCCGCCCGACTTCAGGATTCTCTAATCAGTGTAGGTTGAAAAGAAAAACGGGAAAGGGATCTTAAAGATTTAAAACACTGGAGTAAATGCTTCAGAGGCAACAACAGTTTTCACGAGGAATTAGAACCGTCAGAGAGCCCTGCCTGGAGTTTTGCTCCCCCCCACTTTTCAGACCTGCTGCGAGATCGGCTAATTTGTTATTGCCTGGGCTGGCTCATTTAGCAACAATGTAGCTCTTTTGAGCTCTTTTTCTCCCTCCTCGCTTCTCGGGGCTCCACCAATGGGGGAGCAAAGCCCAGCGCCAGGCTTTGGGCTAACATAGGGGTCTGCAAAGTTGGCTGTTTTAAGACCGGTGGACTTCAACTCTCAAAATTCTGGAAGTTGAAGTCCACCAGTCTTAAAAGAGCCAACTTTTGCAGATCCCTTGGCTAACATGATTGATGCCCTCGGAGTTGGAAAGAGGCGAGAGAGCCCGGTCACATGAGTCATGACACGACATCAGCTTTGTGACCACATTGCTGAGTAATAAAAATTCCAGTCCCACGTTGTAACGAAGGAGTACCTATATTTGATAACTCATTGGGATTTTCAAAGTCATTGAGAATATTTTTGCTTTTAATCTAATTAAACTTCCTATCTGTCAGTTTAAAATAGTGACTTCCATAGAGCAAACTAAAATCACTACTTTATAAACAAAAGGAAGGTGTTTTTTTCTCTTATTTGGTTATGGTGGAGCCATTTTAACAATCTATATTTGCAAGTAGTATGCAGTTTTGCAGTAGTAGTAGGTTACTGAAACCCTCTGTACAGAAAGGAGCAAATTCCCACAAATTTTTAAACTATCAACAAGCATTGTTGAACATGCAGGCAATAAATCCTTGAGTTTACAAATTAACGATGGAAGAAAACTCTTAGATGTGAATGAGACTTAAATTATGGTGATTTTAATAATTTTACTCATTTAAAATAGCAAATTGCATATAATACATTCACAGAAGCATACAGTGTATAGACAACTTTTGCAATTGAATGTTAACTCATTAAAATGAAGTATATCAAGGGAAATTCATTAAAATGAAGCATATCAAACATTTACTATTTTAATATTAGTGGTATTAAGTGCCATTTATATATTCATTTCAAAGCTCTTTTTTATTTAATCCAAAATGAATTTGAAAAGATAATTGTAATAATTGATAAACCCTAACCCTATAGGTACATCATCAGTCAGTGATGATGTCAAAACGTAAAGCTGGAGTAAATGTTGTTACGAAGAAAAAGTGCAGCTGGAAGTTTAAACTAGAATGGTCTTGTCAATAGTCAATAGCAGTAGACTTATATACCGCTTCATAGGCCTTTCAGGCCTCTCTAAGCGGTTTACAGAGAGTCAGCATATTGCCCCCAACAATCTGGGTCCTCATTTTACCCACCTCGGAAGGATGGAAGGCTGAGTCAACCCTGAGCCGGTGAGATTTGAACCGCTGAACTGCTGATCTAGCAGTAGCCTTGGGTGACATCTGTGAAAAAAATTCAGGTGCTCAGGCATGAAAATGTCCCGCTCAAACACTATACTTTTCCGCTCACACTGAAAAAAAATTAGAGGGAACATTGATGGAAGGCTGACTCAACCTTGAGCTGGTGAGATTTGAACAGCCGAACTGCAGAACTGCAGTCAGCTGAAGCAGCCTGCAGTGCTGCATTTAACCACTGCGCCACCTCAGCTCTTAGAAGAAGAGAGGGGTCAACTTATTTTTCCAAAGCATCAGAAGGCAGGATAAGAAACAGTGGATGGAAACTGACCAAAGAGAGAGGCAATCTGGAACTAAGGAGGAATTTCCTGACAGTGAATTGACCAGTGGAACAGATAGACACAAGAAATTGTAGGTGCTCCATCCACTGGAGGTTTTTAAAGAGAGTCTGGGCAGCCACTTATCTGAAATGGTCTCCTGCTTGAACAGCAATTGGACTAGAAGACCTCCAAGGTTCCTCCCAGCTCATTCTATTCTAAAAAGATGCCTGTCTTTGCAAGTGGGGAGCTGCTATCTTAGGGTAAAGACCCCCGTCTGCTTGGCTCCCATCCAGGGCTCTGGCACGGGGTCTCTGTAGGCGTCTAACAGGGATCCTTGCCAACTCAAGCTGAGTGAAACGTGCACCCTGCTGACTTGACGGAAAGGGCTGACTTCCCCTATTGAATTTTGCTGTCTTAAGATTTCTATTTTGCTTCTCTCCCTTCTTCCAAGTCAGTAGAAGAAACTCCATCTCTGCTGCCTCAAAGGATGAGGGAGTCTCGCTTCCTCCCTTACCTTCCTCCCTACCTGGGGAGGCCTTCTCCTTCTGGAGTGTTCGAATCCTGGGGCTGGAAAGAACCTGGTTCAACCCACTCCTCAAGTCAGGAATCCTCTTACCACCCTGGACAAATAACTGCCCCGTCTTTTCTTGAAAGCGTCCTGCAGTGAGTCCCCACAATTTCCGTAGTCAAGTTATTCCATTGATTAAACGTTCTCAGGAAATTCCTCATTAATTCCAGCTTGGATCTCCCTCGGATGAATTTCCCGTTGCCCCTTCGTTCCTTCCAGAATTATAGGGATATCGAAGGTCATCTAGTCCAACCCTCTGTTCAAAGCAGGGGGCCTTATACTATTCCAGACAAATGGCTGTCCAGTCTCTTCTTGAAAGCTTCCAGTGATGTAGCTCCCCACAACTTCTGGAGGCAACTTCTATTCCACTGGTTCTCACTGTCAGGAAATCCCTCCTTCATTCCTGGTTGGATCTCTCTTTAATGAGCTTCCACCATTTTATCCAATTCCGTTTTAAATTGTTCTTATTAAACTTTAGTAATACTTTGTTTCTGGAACTCTGCACTTTGATCTGGCCCAAGGGCTAATCAACACATAAAATAAATAATAATAATAATGAGCTTCCACCCTTGGCTTCTTGTCCTGCCCTCAGGTGCTTGGATAATGTTCCTTGTTACACGCGTGTTCCTTCCCTGCTTGTGTTCACACACGCACACGCCCTTGCTTTATGGCTTCCTGTCCAGAGGAGGGGTTCTCCGTGGTCCCCACGATGCCCCTCCCGGTCTCTTTGCATAGGGTTTGAAAGCGATGCTCTCTGTTCCAGGAGGTGAGTGCCTTTGGGGAGGACGGTGAGGGGGACTTCCTGGACGACTGGACTGTCCTGTGCAACGGCAAGTATTGGGAGAGGAAGGGCGAGGTGCGGTTCAAGCACGCCTCCACCGAAGTGCTTCTTTCGGTCACCGGGGAGCAGTACGGGCGGCCCATCCACGGCCAGAGGGAAGTTCACGGCCTGGCCCACTCCGGCCAGGACAGCTTCTGGAAAACCATGGAAGGGATCTTCGTGAAGCCTGCGGAATGGCTCAAGGCCGACCTCTACCACATGGAACTATGACCACCGCTTGAGGCCGTCCAGCAGGTAGAGACTTTCCCAGGCTGCGCTTGGGGGAGCCAGATGTGGGCGCGGCAGACGCTGCTTGGCTGCCGAGAGGGGCTCTTTCCCACCCCCTGTGAAGGAGAGGCGCCTTTCTGCTCTCGGGACCTGGCCCACTGCTGACTGCTCAATCCTGGGTGATGTGGGGAGGGATGTCTGGGGATGTCAGGGCCGTAAATAAAGCGTGGATATGCAGACAGCTGTTGCAGGCACTCGGGTGTTTCTTCTGCACATTCTCACGCCACTTCAAAGTTACGACGGCACTGAAAAAATGACTTGTGACCGTTTGTCACACTTACGACCATTGCAGCATCTCCATAGCCATGTGATCAAAATCCAGGCGCTTGGCAACTCACATTTCTGACGGTCGCGGTGTCCCAGGGTCACGTGTGCTGCCTCGTGCGACCTCCTGACAAAGCAGGGTCAATGGGGAAGCCAGATTCACTTCACGAGTGGAGTGAGTCCCTTAAGGGAGTTCCCGGGGACAGAACTTTTGGGCTCAACTGTGGTTGTAAGGGGAGGACTACCTGTACCACCTGCCCATCCCAGGTCCCTGGTGTCGGAAGAAATGTCCTCCTGGGCTCACTTCCAAGTGGGGAGAAAGGCCCTGGAAAGATGGTTAAATGGTGGACAGGAGCACCTGCCTTGGAGCTCCTGAGTGAGAAAGGGAAGAGGTTCCTGGGCTTTGTGCCTTCTCTGGGCTTCCTGGGCCACTTAGGTTTGTGTGTTAGGTTTGCTTGAAACTTGGTGGGTGGTGCAATGAAATGGTTTTGCCCGGAGGGGGTATCTTTGTTATGTAGAATAGACTGGCCCAGGCCTTAATGGCCCATTGACAAGTGGGGGTGGGGGGCTGAGTTTCTGCCTCTCTGAGATTCTACTTTTTTTAGGGGAAATATTCTGCCCTTTTAATGTTTCCTAAAATATCTCATTTTTTTCTAGGAGAGGGGTGGGTGGGTGCTAACTTGGGAAGGTGGGCAAAATTGCCAAATCCAGTCTGAACCTCTGGCTGATTGGGCGACCAACCGTCATAACAAGAGTTGGAAAAGAGGCTGCTGGACGTGTTGAACAGGAGATGGGCAGCAAACACATTTCATAATAAATAAACCGAAAATAAATGCAGGGCAACGCCTGAGTTTTGGCCCCCACAGGGTCACGCGGATCTTTCTCAACCTTGGGCTCTTCAATGTGCACGGACTTCAACTCCCAGAATCCTTCAGCCAGCCACGTGACGCCCCCCCCGAAGAGACTCCATTGCCAAACGCCGTCCTACCGGTAGCAGGCGGCTCCTTTTGCGCGCACTCCAAGCAAGAGAACTCGCTTTCCCAGCATGCTCTAGGCGACGCATGCGTAGTACGGATCACCAGGCAAAAACTTCCTGGAAGGCGAGGAGCGTCAACCCGGCGCCCGCCGGAAGCTTTGCAGGGGAAAAATAAATATTCTAACTAACACACACACACACGGATTTGCCCAATGTGGGGTCCCCCGCGCGAGGCTGCCCCCCCTCTCCACGGTGCTAATTTGTAGGGGCGGGGCCTCCTTGGGGGGGGGCTTCTTTGCTCCGCCCATACTTGGCGCCCGCCTATGGCTGCGCCGCACAGCTGCGATCTCTGGCTCCGCCTCCTCCGCGCGCGTTCCCGCTGGCCCCGCCCCAGGCGCCGCCGGTGACGGGCGGTTGGAGCGCGCCCCCTTGCCCCCCCCCCCCCCGCCCCCCATGGCGGTCCCCGTGCTGGGAGCCCTCCTGCTGGTGCTGCTGGTGCTGCTGGGCGGCCTCTGCCTGGGCAGGTAGGTCCTGCCCCCCCCCCCCACCTCTCCCCCTCCCTTCCTTTGCCTCCAAGGGACCCCCTGCCCCCCTTCCATGGGTCTTCCTCCTCCTCCTCCTCCCCCCCGCCCTTCCTGCTACCTGTCTCCACCTGTGGGTCCATTTCCCCCACCTGTTTCTTTCTCCCCCCCCCCCACTGCCCCTATTGCATGAGCTGGGAGGGGAGGGCGCCTCTGAGGACGTGCAGAGAGCCTCCTTGCAGCCTGGGTTTGGGGAGGGTGGGGGCAGGGCGGGGCAGGCGGCAGGTGGTGTGCACCTGAGGCTTGGCTGGCTCCATCCCTGCCTGGAAGGAGGAGGAGGGGGGCTCACCTGGGAGCAGAAGGGGCTGCGGGGGAAGCGGGGAGATGTAGGTTGGTCCACTGCTGTGCTTAGCCAGGGGTCTCTCCACCCTTGGCCATTTTTTTAAGGCTCGTGGACTCCAACTCCCAGAATTCTCCAGCCAGCAGAGCTAAGACCAGGAAGCATAGCTGGCTGGGGGATTCTGGGAGTTGGAGTCCACGAGCCTTTCAAGGCTCCAAGGGTGGAGACCCTTCTGCTTTGGGTTCTGCTGTGGGGACTGGACTTCAGCTGCCCCTGCAGTGTCCGGGCTACTCTTGTTTACAGTTAGTCCTCCAGTTATGGCCACAATTGAGCCCACCATTTCCGTTGCCAAATGAGGCATCTGTTAAGTGAGTTTGCCCCATTGGACGACCTTTCTGGCCATAGTGGTGAAGCAAATCACTGCCGTTGTAAGAAACTTCACAATTGTTAAGTGAATCCGGCTTCCCCATTGGCCTGGCTTGTTGGGAGGTCGCAAAAGGGATAACATCACCCCCCCCCCAGGGACATTGCAATGGTCAGTTGCTGAGTGTCTGAATTTTGATCACATGACCCTGGGGATGCCACAACAGTCGTAAGTGTGGAACATTGCCCTAAGCCACTTTTTTCAGTGCCGTTGCAACTTCAAACCGTCACTAAATGAACTTTTGTAAGTTGAGGATAATCTGTACTGAATTAAGAAAATAAAGGGCCCACAGATGGGGAAAAAAATCAACACCTGCTGTCCTGAGTTTTTAATCGTCACCTTACCTTTTTACGAGGAGAAATTGGTTATTTCTTACCCAGGTTAAAAAATGCCCACTTTCGTCTCATAAAAAGATCGCAGTAGCGCTTAGACGTATATACCGCTTCGCAGTGCCCTCGCTGAGCGGTTTACAGTGAATTGCCCCCAACAATCCAGGTCCTCAGTTTACTGACCTCCGAAGGACGGAAGGCCGAGTCAAACCTTGAGGCCGTCAGGACTGGAACTGCCAAAGGGCTGGCAGAGATACTCAGCTGCCATCCTGCAGACTAACTCCTGCGCCTGTTCAGATGAAGTGACTGTGGGCATTGGGGTACCCGCCCCGGGCCCCTTTGTGTGGGGCTTTCCCCCAGGGGAGAATGCAGGCCGGAGCCCTTTCAGGACGCTTGAGGGAGCCCGTGGGGGGGTCGTGCAGGTGTAGCCCCACGGGGGAAGTCTCGGACTGGGCTTTGAGGACTAACACCCTCGCCAGCCCCCGATTGGCAGCTTTAATGCAAGCCCCCTTCCTCCGCGTCCCTCTCCTTTTGCCCCCGGAATGAAAAGAAGGACTGGAGCCTATGGCACGCCATCGCCCCAGGCCAGACCTCCGTGGCGTTTCTTCCCTGAGCTTCTCTTTCCCGGCAAAGGCCCAGACAGAAGCTCCCGAAAGGAAAAGGCCTCTTGCTGTGCTGTGTTGGGATGCCAGCTGGTCTTTGCCATCACTGGGCCAGAGGTTGACGTGGTAGCAGTCTCCCAATACTTCAGGGGCTTCCCCAAGTGGCCATACACACAAGAGGGGCGAGGGTCCCTGCTTGAGGAGGGGGCTGGACTAGGACACCCTTTCCCGCTCTGTTATTCTGTTAAAGAGGAGGGCGCCAACTCTTCTCCAAAGCCCCTGGAGGCAGAACAAGACGCAACGGATGGAGGCTTCACCAAGAGAGATCCAACCTAGAATTAATCTCCCAGCCTGACAGGGAGAACGATCAATCAGTGGAACAACTTGCCTCCAGATGTTATGGGGGGGGTTTGAAGAAGGGACCGGACAGCTATTTGTCTGGCATAGGGTCTCCTGCCAGGTTCCACAGTGGCTAGGGTGCAGTACTGCAGGCCACTTCAGCTGACTGCTATCTGCAGTTCGGCTGTTCAAATCTCACCGGCTCAGGGTTGACTCAGCCTTCCATCCTTCCGAGGTGGGTGAAATGAGGACCCGGATTGTTGTTGGGGGCAATATGCTGACTCTGTAAACCGCTTAGAGAGGGCTGAAAGCCCTAGGAAGCGGTATATAAGTCTAGCTGCTATTGCTTGAGCCGGGGGCTGGACTAGAAGACCTCCAAGGCCCCTTCCAACGCTGTGATAGAGGGAAGGGGAATGGGCAGCAGGTGCGTCTGGCCGTTCAGTAAAAGGCTTCCTTGGCCTCTTCTCTCCCCCCCTCCCCTTGAAGGTGGCTCCTCTACATACTGATCACCAACTGGTGCCGGAGGCGACTCCAAGCCGAGTTGAAGATCCAGTCCTTCTGGGTGTTTGGGATCCAAAACCTCAGCCTGAAGTTTCCAGAGGAGCAGCAGACGGTGGTGAGTAAGGGACCTTCTTGTAGCATCTGTTCTTCTCTGGGCAGGTCCCTGCAAGGACCACCGTAATTGCTGTGATTTATCTGTTTGTTATTTATGAGGCCAACCCATCTCCCCGTTGAAGCCACGGCAGGGACTATTGTGGGAAGCTGGAGGGTGGTTTTCTCTGCAGGCAGACGGTTCACTCGCTTCCTGCGGCATCTGCGGCACAGAGAGGGCCTCCTTTTGAGTAAAGAGATACCCCGGGCTGAGGGCAGACGGCCTCTGTAGGCCCCCCATGTGCAAAGTTGTGGAGACTCTAGGAAGAGCGCAGAGAAGAGCAACCAAGAGGATTGGGGGGGCTGGAGGCTAAAACCTACGAAGAACGGTTGCAGGAACTGGGAATGTCTAGTTTAATGAACAGAAGGACCAGGGGAGACAGGGTAGCCATCTTCCAATACTTGAACATTAGTACCGCTTTACAATGCCTTGGGAAGATCACGCTTGGAATATTTCATCCAGACGTGGAGACTTTGGAGAAAGTTCAGAGAAGAGCCACCGAGATGACCGAAGGCCTGGAGACCAAAACATAGGAAGAACGGAATTGCAGGATTTGGGTTTTTGGCCAGTCTGGAGAATAGAAGGACCAGGGGTGACATGATAGCATCTTCCAATATTGAGAGTTAATACTGCTTCATAATGCTTTGATAACACCAAAGTTGGAATATTGCATCCAATTTTGGTTGCCACCAAAAACAAAAAAGAGATCTTGAAATTCCAGAAAGAGTGCAGAGAAGAGCAACAAAGATGATTTTCCAATTTCCAATTTAATAAAATTTGTATGCCACCCACTCCCTTAGGGACTCTGGGCAGCTTACAGACAGATAAAAAACGTTTAAACATCTTAGGAGACTGGAGGCTAAAACATATAAAGAATGGTTGTTGGAATTGGGAATGTCTAATTTAATGAACTGAAGGACCAGGGGTGACGTGATAGCAGTGTTCCAATATCTCAGGGGTTGCCCCAAAGAAGAGGGAGTCAAGCTATTCTCCAAGGCTCCTGAGGGCAGGACAAGAAGCAATGGGTGGAAACTAATCAAGGAGAGAAGCAACTTAGAACTGAGGAGGAATTTCCTGACAGTTAGAATTAATCAGTGGAACAGAAGTTGCCTCCAGAAGCTGTGAATGCCCCAACACTGGAAGTCTTTAAGAAGATGCTGGATAGCCATTTGTCTGAAACAGTGTAGGCTTCCCTCCCTAGGCAGGGGGCTGGACTAGAAGACCTCCAAAGTCCCTTCCAACTCTGCTATTGTATTGTATTGTACTGTAATTGTATTAATGAAAAGAAGGACCAGGGGAGACATGATAGCAGCCTTCCAATATCTCAGGGGTTGCCCCAAAGAAGAGGGAGTCAAGCTATTCTCCAAGGCACCTGAGGGTAGAACAAGAAGCAATGGGTGGAAACTAATCAAGGAGAGAAGCAACTTAGAACTGAGGAGAAATTTCCTGACAGTGAGAACAATTAACCAGTGGGACAGAAGTTGCCTCCAGAAATTGCTGGTGCTCCCATCACTGGAGGCTTTGAAGAAGAGACCGGAGAACCATTTGTCTGGAGTAGCATAGGGTTAGGGGGGGGGGTCCAAACTTTGGAACTTTTAAGACTTGTGTCTATGGAGGTTCTCAGTCATCCAGCTCATGGGTGTCCCAAAGGATGAGTTTCTTGGATGACAAGCGAGACGTCTTCAAAACACCCCCCCCCCCCCAAACTCCAGCTGCCTTTTGCAAAAGTACCTTTAGTTTTAGAGCTTGTGGACTTCAACTCCCAGAATTCCCCAGCCAGCCTAATCTCCAAAGCCTTCAAAGTCTTCTAGTGCAACCCCCCCTCCTTGAGGCCCTGGACCGGGCCTGTCCAGCCTTGGAACTGGTCTAGGATCTCCTGCTCAAGCAGGGGGTTGGACTAGAAGACCTCCAAGGTCCCTTCCCACCCTGTTATTCTGTCACTTCAGGAGATCGACAGCATCTGGATCTCCAGCAGGCTCCTGAACCAGGATGTGCCGTAAGTCTTCTAGGGGTTTCTGGGGGTTTTTCTGGGTGTGGGTGGGGGGTGGATTTTGAAACAGGCAGCGTTTATGAACAGGGTGGCTCCTAGCCCCACTTTAAGAGCCAAGGTGGCGCAGTGGTTAAATGCAGCACTGCAGGCTACTGCTAGATCAGCAGGTCAGCGGTTCAAATCTCACCGGCTCAGGGTTGACTCAGCCTTCCATCCTTCCGAGGTGGGTAAAATGAGGACCCAGATTGTTGGGGGCAATATGCTGACTCTCTGTAAACCGCTTAGAGAGGCCTGAAAGGCCTATGAAGCGGTATATAAGTCTACTGCTATTGCTATATTGCTATTGCTATTAAGACTGGTGGACTTCAACTCCCAGAATTCCACCAGTCTTAAATTGGCCAGGTTTGGGGAACTCTGCTGTAAATAGAAATTATAAATTGGCAAGTGGGAAATTTGGGGGCTTCTGGGCTAAAGACTTCTGTACCAAAACTCCCCAGCCATCTTGGGATGTCAAACTGGGTGCAAGGCTTCCTGATCCCAGTGCAGGAGAAAAGGGAAGGTGGGGGGGGGGGCTTCTACAGCTTCCCCCCCTGCCCGAGTCGCTTCGGGGCCTCTGCAGTGCAGCCCCTCCTGCCTCCAGCCGCCATTCTTCCTGCTTGTGCAAACGTGTTTTTGTAGAGCAACATTATGTGGCACGATGGGTTTGTGTGCTATGGGGGGGCTCCCTCACGGGGGGAGGGGGGGCTTTCAAGAAAAAGATTGCGCAACCATTCATCCGGGATGGAATGAGGACTCCTGCTTGATTAGGGGAGTGGATTAGACAGTGGTCTCCACCCTTGGCAACTTTAAGACCTGTGGACTTCAACTCCCAGAGTTCCTCAGCCAGCTTTGCTTTTGGGTTAAAGTTGCCAAGGGTGGAGACCACTGAAGACCTGTAAAAAATGAAGAAAGAAAGAAAAAGGGGGAGAGGGAAAGGAAAGGAGGAGAGGGGGTGAGGAAGGAAGGAATAGAGAGAGATGGGAGGAGGAAGGGAGAAAAGGAAGGATAGAGAGAGGAAGAAAGGGTAGGAAAAGGGTTAGGGAGGGAAGGAAGGATACAAGCAAGGAAGGAAGGAATAGAGAGATGGGAGGAAGGGAGGAAAAAGGGAAAGGTTATAGAGGGGAAGGAAGGAAGGAATGAACTTTGTTCCTGGAATTCCTGGAATTCTGGGTTCTCCATTGGTGAAGTTTTGAAGAAGCGTTTGTCCTGGTTGGTATAAGGACTCCTGCTTTAGATGGGTTGGACTAGATGGCCTCTGAGGTCCCTCCCAGCCTTAGCATCCTATGCACGTGAGGTCCTCCACCTCTGACTGTGAGGGTGGGAAGCCGGCCGCCCCTTCCACACACACACCCCTTTGCTTCCCTCCCCTGCAGGCGCTACCTGGCCCTGTGCTTTGGAGAGGTGCGCATCCGACTGGATCTGCAGAAGTCCCCCCACCTGCGGCCCCCCAGCCCTTCGCCCCCCGACCCTGCTGAGGGGCCCCAAGAAGAGGCACTCTCCCTGGGGCCCTCCCTGCTGCAGCTGCTCAGCCAGGTAAGGACCCGGATTGTTGGGGGCGATATGCTGACTCTGTAAACCGCTTAGAGAGGGCTGGAAGCCCTATGAAGCGGTATATAAGTCTAACTGCTAACTGCTATCTATCTATCTATCTATCTATCTATCTATCTATCTATCTATCTATCTATTTATCTATCTATCTATTCTATCATCTATCTATCTATCTATCTATCTATCTATCTATCTATCTATCTATCTATTCTATCTATCTCTATTATCTATCTATCTATCTATCTATCTATTCTATCTATCTATCTATCTATCTATCTATCTATCTATCTATCTATCTATCTATCTATTCTATCTATCTATCTATCTATCTATCTATCTATCATCTATCTATCTATCTATCTATCTATTCTATCTATCTCTATTAACTATCTATCTATCTATCTATCTATCTATCTATCTATCTATCTATCATCTATCTATCATCTATCTATCATCTATTCTATCTATCTATCATCTAACTATCTATCTATTCTATCTCTATCTATCATCTATCTCTATCTATCATCTATCTATCTATCTATCTATCTATCTATCTATCTAACATCTATCTATCTATCTATCTATCTCTATCATCTATCTATCTATCTCTATCTATCTATCTATCTATCTATCTCTATCATCTATCTATCAATCTATCTATCTATCATCTATCTATCTATCTATCTATCTATCTATCTATCTATCTATCTATCTATCCTATCTCTCTCTCTCTCTCTCTCTCTCTCTCTCTCTCTCTCTCTCTATCTATCTATCTATCTATCTGGGTGAAATGAGGACCCAGATTGTTGTTGGGGGCAATATGCTGACTCTGTAAACCGCTTAGAGGGGGCTGAAAGCCCTATGAAGCGGTATATAAGTCTAACTGCTATTGCTACTGCTAAGAGGCGGCTCCCTTGGGCTCTGGCTGCCCCCTCGGCCGGTGGTGCTCAGCAGCTCCCTCCTCTCTCTCTCTCTCCCCTCCCCCCCCCCAGCTCTGCTCCTTCCACCTGGACTCGGTCAACGTGATGGTGCTGCACGTGGCGGCCTCGGAGTCCCTGTGGCACGTCCAGGTGTCCCGCTCCCAGGTCCTGCTGGGCTGTGAGGGCAGGAGGTGAGTCCGGGGTCTCGGACAGCCCACAGCTTTCCCCGGCCTCCCCGGGGGATGCATGCGGGGGTGTGATGGACGGAGGGCACCTTCAGGGCCGCAGGAGGTGCCCGGCTGAAGTCCCGGGGAGGCGTCCCTGGGGAAGCCGAGCGCTTCCCCTGCAGGGCCGGTTCTGCTCAGCCCTGAGGGTGACCAGGCGGCTGGGGCCCGGTGCGGGAGTGCCAGTCTGCTGCCCCTCTGACCGCCCCTCCCTTCCCCCCAGGGTGGCCTGCGAGCTGAAGTGCGGCCAGGTGAACAGCAAGGTGCTGAAGAGCAGCCAGCAGGTAAGGCCGGGAGGGAGGGAGGGAGGGGCAGCCGAGACCCCCCAAGCCCACCTGGTCCCACCCTGCGCCAGCCCTCCCTGAGCAGGCCGTGCCAAATGAGGGCCCCCAGGTTAAAGTGTTTTGTTTATTTGTTTGTTTACACTTATTAAAGTTTATGCTGCCCATAAACTTTGGACAGGTAATTTTTTATTATTATTATTTTATTTTTATTTGTAAAATTTATATGCCGCCCAATCCCGAAGGACTCCGGGCGGCTTACAAAAAAATGGGCAGCAAAGGGAGTTCCTGGGCTGAGAACTGGGGGGGGGGAGAGTGGTCAGCAGCCCGAAAGCCCCCCCCCTTCCACCTTTTAATTAGTATTTAGGGTCAACTTTTAACTATCCTTCCCCCTCTTTTAAATTGTCCATTTAGTTTCTGTTTTTACGCTGGCAAAGGTCCCTTTTTTGGGAGGGAGAAGAGGGGTTTCCAGATGTGATTGGTAGGTAGGTGGGTGGGTGGGTGGGTGGGTGGATAGAGATATGGGGGGAGAGAGAGAGAATTGATAGATGTGAGAACAATAAGCCAGTGGAACCAGTTGCCTCCAGAGGCTGTGATTGCTTCATCGCTGGAGGCTGTTAAGAAGGGCCTGGACAGCCCCTTGTCTGAAGGGGGGTCTCGGGCAGAGTCTCCTACCTGTCAAGGGGGTTCGACTAAGAACAGTGGTTCCCAAACGTGGCAACTTTAAGACTTGTGGACTTCAACTCCCAGAATTCTCCAGCCAGCAGAGCTGGCTGGAGAATTCTGGGAGTTGAAGTCCACAAGTCTTAAAGTTGCCAACTTTGAGAACCACTGAACTAGAAGACTTCCCAGGGTTATTCTGTTATTCGGATAGAAGACAGATATAGATTGACAGATGCCTGGATAGGTAAATACTGTGGATAATAGACAAAGACAGACAGATGTTTGAGAATGATGGATGGACGGATGATAAATGATGATAGATTGACAGATTATGGATGGATAGTCGATAGGGAAAGATTTGATGTTTGAAAGATGATGGATGGATGACAGAGACGTGTCATAGGCAGGGATGGAGAGATCAGGGCCCTTCTCACTTGGGGTGGGGTCTTCCTGGAGGATTTTGGCCCAAGGACCACACCCAAACTGAGCAGGAGGCAGGAGAAGCTCCGGACAACGCCGGACCACAGCAGGGGGGGCTTTGCTGAGGTCAATTTGACCCACAAAGGTAAAACAACACCCCCCCTCTGCCCCCCCCCGGCCCTCTCAACTGCCTGGGAGACTTCAGTGGGGGGAGGGGGCCCTTCCCCACCCTCTGCTTCCCTCTCCGCCCCTCCCTCCCTCTCCCCAGGACGACGCCTGCCTGGCCGAGCTCTCCCTGGCCCTCTCCGTCTCGCTGGACGTCAGCCTGGGCAAGCAGCAGCTGGAGAGCGTGGCCCTGGGGGTCTGGAGCCTCCAGGCCGAGCTGCACGAGGGGCTCTTCCACAGCGAGCTGCTGCAGCGCATGGGCGGCAGTCCCCGGAGGGGGGCAGGTGAGGACCACCACCCCCTGGGGGGGGGGGCAATGCAGCAGCACACCTGCCCAAGCATGGGGTCCCTTTCCTGCCAGCCCCTTCTGGTCTCCCGAGGCAGGGGAGTTGGTGCCCTCTGCTTCTGCGGTGCCCGCTGGGGGGCAGGTGGGCAGGCAGTTCAGGGGGGAGGGGGGCTGCTTTGCCCCAAAGATCTGGGTCCAACAGCTGGTTTTAATGGCTGGCCGTCTGCTTCATGGCCGGCTCCTTTGGGGCCTCCTGTGCCGATGCCCAGGGGGGGCTTGGCTGTCTGCCCCCCCCCCCAGCCCTCTGCTTGACTGGGCCTCCCCTTTCCTGCCCCCCCCCCCAGATTCCCCGAAGGCTCTGGCCGGCCTGAAGTACATCCCCTCTCGGCTGAAGGTGGACTTGGAGACCACCAACCTGGTCCTCTCCATGAACAGCCAGAAGAGGTTAGGGGGCTGGGGAGGGGTCCGCTCTGCAGGCTGCCCCCTCTCCCATGCCTGCAACGGGGGGGGGGGGGCAAGCAACGCCCCCCCCATTGGCCTTGGCCTGCAGCCAAGAGCAAGAGATGGGGGGAGAGGAAACTGTGGGGGGGGCTAACCCCCTCCGGTTGGGGAAGGCTGCCCAGAGGTGCCGGACTCAGTTGGAGGCAGCTTCCGTCTCGCCCCTCCCCTCCCCCTCCCCCTCCAGGCACCTCACCTGGACCCTCAAGCGGCTGCATTTCGCCCACCAGTGTGATGAGGAGCAGATCCCCCTCCGGAGCTTCACCCCCACCTGTGACCTGCCCCAGATGAGCCTCGAGCTGGTGCTGGAAGGCAAGTCGGGGAGGGGGTCTCTGCCACCCCATCCCCCCCGTCTCCCCTGCACACTCCCGGCATAGGTCTCCCCTCCCCCCCCCAAGTGTGAAAAATGGTCCTAACTTGGGACTGTCAGTAAGTGAACTGTTGTAAGTCGAGGACTTCCTGTGTGAATCCGTTGCCGAGCGTCCGAATTCTGATCACATGACAACGGGAGATGCTACAATGGTCATAAGTGTGGAAAACGGCCACAAGTCACTCTTTTTAGTGCCGTTGTAACTTTAAACGGTCACTAAACGAGATGGCTGCCCGTAGTCCCGGGGGGGGGGAGTGTCCCCGGGCGGAAGGCAGCGGTGGGCAGGGGCTCCTGGGATTCATGGGCCTCCAGATGGGGGCAGCCCCTCAAATGCCCCCTCTGAGCTCGGCTGGGAAGGGGGAGGAAAGGGCACCCTGAGGTGATCCCGAGGAAGGGGAGGAGCCAGCGTCACCCGCCATCCTCCTGCCTCCCCCAGACGGGCTGCTGCTGTCGCAAAGCCGCCAACGCATCGTGTGCCTCAACCTGTTGAAGGCCAGCCTGCAGGTGAGCCCCCGTGGGGTCCCTGGGGCCGCCCCCTCCCCCCACATCCGCCCCTCCTCCTGAACGTCTCCCCCCCCCCTCCTCCCCACAGGTCATGGCCATCGACATCTCGGTGGCCGTCATGGTCAGCACCTGCCTCGTCCACTACCGGCACCAGGAGTTCTCCCACTGGCTGGGCCTGCTGGCCTCGGCGGAGCAGAGCCCCGGGTGGCCCCTCTCGGCTGGGGGGCCCGGCAGCAGGTGAGTGCTCCCCCCCTCCCCCACGGCCATTGTCACGCAGGCACGGGGATGGGGGGGGCTCAGGTTGGCACAATTCCAGGCATTCCTCGACTTACGGCCGCAATGGAGCCTCAAGGCCGTCGCTAAGCGAGACATTTGTTGATTGCGCTTCACCCCATCGGATGATCTTCCTTGCCACTGTTGTTAAGTGAATCTCTGCAGTGGGTAAGGTAGTAACCCGGTTGCTAAGTGAATCCATCTCCCCCCATGGACTTAGGAGGTCACAAAAGGGGGATCGCATGACTCTTGAGACACCGTGACCGTCATAAGTACGAGTAGCTGCCGAGCACCTGAATTTTGATGACGCAGCCGTGGGGAGGCTACAGCGGTCGTAAGTGTGAAAAACGGCCCTAAGTCACTTTTTAAGGGTTGTTGTAACTTTGAACGGTCACTAAATGAAGTGTCGTAAGTCGAGGACTAACGTTTTGCAGGGCCTTCGCAGGCGAGCGGCTTGGTCTCCTCTGGGCAGCAACCCTGGAAGCCTTCACAGGCCGTCCTCACCTTAACGCTGTTCCGTTTAGTGACCATTCGAAATTACAACGGTCCTGAGAAAAGTGACCTGCGGCCATTTTTCACACTTACGGCCGCTGCAGCCTCCCCACCGTCACCCGGTCAAAATTCAGACGCTTGGCAACTGGCTCACTTTTATGACGGTCGCACCGTCCCGGATCCCCCCTTTGCTAACCTCCCCACAAGCCGAGCCAATGGGCAGGAAAACCAGATTCACTTAAGAACCGTGTGACAAACTTAAGCCCTGCAGGGATTCGCTTAACGACTGTGGCGGGAAAGGTTGTAAAATGGGGCAAAGCACACTTAATAACTGCCTGGCTTAAGAAGAACAATTTTGTTGTTTGTGGTCAAAAGTCGAGGACTGCCAGCTAATGTATCCCCCCCCCCCCCTTTTGAACCCTGATCAACCTTGGCCGAGAAGGCGGGAGGGGGACGGGGGTTCTGGGAAAGCCGGTCAGCCACTCTGCCTTCCCTGCAGCTCCTGCTGGAAACCGGCTGGACCGGCCAGGTGGGGTTCGCAGGGGCTGAAGCCAGTCTGGGCAGTGGGGTTTTTCCTCCGTTCTCCCCCCCCCTCCCCAGTGGCCCCCTCTGGCCCCCTGGGACAAGAATCCCATCCGAGAGACCCATTGAAGGAGGGATTCAAGAAGGAGGGATGAATGAGGGAGCATAAAATACATTTTAAAAATCAATTTTTAAATAATTGAATTGTAGACATGGCCTGTGGTGGGTTGGCTCATCCCACCACCAGCCATTCATTGCTCTCCGTAGCTGAAGCTATGAGAAAGTGTGTGTCTGTGTGTGTGTGTGCAGTGGGGGGGGGATTGATCAAGAATAATGAAATCCCCCCCCCCTGCCCCAATTCCCTCCGGAGGAAAGGGCCTTTGGGTGGGAATCTCATTTCTCTTGATCAACCTCCCTAAAGCCACTGACCGCCTGGGTGCAGAATGAGCAAACTCAACAATTCAAATGTTTAAAATAATTGAAATCCATATTTAATCTTTCATCCCCTCCAGGCCCCTCTGCGCGTGAATCCAAAAGGCCCCGGGGACACCCTAAAACCAGGGGTTCCCAAACTTGGCAACTTTAAGACTTGTGGACTTCAACTCCCAGAATTCTCCAGCCAGCTCTGCTGGCTGGAGAATTCTGGGAGTTGAAATCCACAAGTCTTAAAAGTTGCCAAGTTTGGGAACCACTGCCCTAAACCACAGGATCCCCAACCGGGGGGGCCCTGGAAGGCCTGTGGACTTCGACTCCCAGAATTCCACAAGTCTTCCAGCGGCCGAGGTTGGAGACTTGACTGAGGGATTCTGGGAGTTGAAGTCCACAAGTAGTTAAAAGTGGCCAAGGTGAGGTTTTAGGGTTAAGCTCCCCCTTGCCAGGATTCGGTTTGGCCATTCGCAGCCTCTGGACGCTGGGCCAAGGCCTCCTTAGGATGTCCAGGCAGACTGACCGGGGTGGGGGGGGGCTGGGGGGGGAGGCGGTTGATGCTTTCTGCCTTGCTAGGCAGGGGAGCCAAGGAGGTTTCCGTGATCTCGTCACAATCGGGGGCTTCGGGAGAACCTCTTGTGCTGCTTTCACAAGCCAGGAGACCCCTCCAGGGCAAAAGACCTCCCCCCACTTACTGGGCTGTAGACTTAACACCCCCCCCCTAATCCCCTCCTGGTTGCCCCCCTCAGGATGCCACAGATCCTGGCCACCATCATCCTCAGCGCTTCGGTCTCCAACGTCAACCTCTCGGTCCAGCTAGGAGACACACCGCCATTCGCCCTGGGCTTCAACTCCATCTCCGTGGGTGAGTGGCCGGAGCCGCCCTCCGCTCCGTCCGGCTCGTTTTCTGCTCTCCCCCCTGACCTCCCCAAGCTTCCCAAGGGCCACGGGGAGGACCCCTGCCCTTCCCATGGGAGTACAGCTCTCTTAGGAGTCCTGAGTCCCCTCCCTTCCCCCCCCCCGATCCCTTCTCAAGGGTCAGTCGGCCTCAGACCGGCCCGGATTCTGCAGAGGTCAAGAGGGCAGTGGTGAGATCTAATTTTTTTGCTACCCGTTCTGTGGGTGTGGCTTGGGGGGGGGGCGTCACGTGACTGGGGGATCAAAAGACAGAAAGTCACTTTAACAATGTCCTGCTGGAGAAGGGTTGGACTAGATGATCTCCAGGTACCTTCCAGCCCTAGATTATCCTCTGAAGCTCCCAGAATTCCTGAGCCAGCCATGGCTGAGGAATTCTGGGAGTTGAAGTCCAGCAGTCTTAAAGGGTCCCTCGTTTCCCCACTTCCGCTGCACAGCAACACAACTCTCATCTGGCAAGCTCTGCAGTGATTCCCGTTTGCCCCTTAAGAATTGGGGTGGGGGAAACAAGACACCACCCCCCACCCATGCCAAGAACAAGCAGCAAGGAAGAGAGACCCCTTGTGGTGAGATGGGTAGGGGCAAACAAATAGATGAATAGAAAACAATAATAGAAATGCCCATTGCCTTCCTCCCGTTTAGATTACCAGCACCTGCGTCCTCAGAGCGTCCACCAGCGGGCCGTGCTGGCCGTTGACCACTTCTGCTGGCGGGTGGGGGCGGACTCGCACATCCAGAGGGCCCCCCACCCACCGAACATGCATGTCTGGGGAGAAGCTTTCATCCTGGACTCCTTCAACCTGCAGGTGCACCGCGAGACAGGCGGAGGGGCCCAGCTGGGCTACCCCAGTGCGGCTCAAACTGTCTGGAGTGGCGAGGGGGGGAGTGGAAATGGTTCCGGGGTGAGCGCCAGGCCCTCACGGGCACGGCTCCATTGGCACGGGCAGCGGGCACTCCGTGAAGCTCCATTGGCGCGAGTACCCGCCACTCACTCAAAGGGAGCTTGCTTACATGGCCCGGGTCCAAAGGGGATGCAACCCAATACTGGTCCACGGCCCGGTGATGGGAGCCCCCTGGGTGACCTGGCCTGGGTGATCGATGGGGTGATTGATTCATGCGGCTAATTAACGAGGTGCTGCATGAGCATCTGTATCAAGGGGTCCTCGTCTATTTAGATGATATCCTCATATGTACCAAGACCGTGGAGGAACATGTAACCCTTGTATGTCAGGTTCTGCACGCGGGGAGGGGGGAGAACCGGGCTGCCCGCCCGCTGCCTCTCGGCCCACCCCAGGGCCTCTCCGGACGTTGTCCCTCTGCTCGCTCTGCAGGGCAGCTACAACCAGCCTCTGGGGACGTCCAGCACCCATGCGGACACCCTCTTCCTGGATTGCACCTTGCGGGGGCTGCAACTGGAATCCTCGGACGCCTGCGCCGACTGCCTTTCCCGGCTGCTGCTGCTCTTGCGGCCTCAGGAGCCTCTCCCCCCAATGCCCCCGGAGGAGCTGCCCCCCACCCTGGGGGAGGAATTTGGGGTGCTTTGGAAGGTGGACCTGAAGGTGGAAGACGTCAACCTCTTTACGCTGTCCAGCTTGGCAGGTGAGCCTCGGGGAGGGGGCAGCCTTGGGTGTCTGGGAAGGGGGCTCCTTTGTGCCTTGGGAAAGCAGAAGAGAGAAGAGCCCCTTGCTGGGTGGGGGGGGCAGCTGAGCCCCAGCTTTCGACCTCTGAACCCAGAAATGATTTTGGGGACACTTAAGGGTGTTCAAGACACGGGTTCAAGGAAATGGGTGGATGGGCATTGTGGTTCTTTGGACCAGGAGGTGGACAGTTGTGCCCGGGCCTCACTGAATGTCTGTCTATCTGTCTCTCCCTCCCCCCTCACTTTTTCTCCCTCCTACTTTCTCTCTTTCCCTCTCTTTCTTCCCATCTCCTCTGTTATCCTCTCCCTCTCTCTCTTTCTCTCTCTCCCTCTCCCTCCCTCTCGTCCAGGGGCCACAGAGCTTCGGGTGGACACCTTGACCACGCTGGGCAGTGCCGAGAGCTGCACCATCAGCATCCAGGGGGTGGCGCTGTCCCTGGTCAAGAGCCTGGCGGAGAAGATGCAGCCCTGTTGCAAAGCCCCCGCCATCCCCAGCCCCGTGGCTGGCCTGGCCGCCGTCTGCCTCACCTACCGCAGCAGCATCCGCTCTCTGGAGGTGCCCCTTCCTCCTCCTCCTCCTCCTCCTCCTCTTCCTCGCCAGTCGCCCTCCCCCAGCCCCAATTGCACGGCAAGGGAACTGGGTTCCCGCCCCATTCAGCCCCCCAAGACCCC
Organism: Thamnophis elegans; assembly: GCF_009769535.1. Lineage (NCBI taxonomy): Eukaryota > Metazoa > Chordata > Lepidosauria > Squamata > Natricidae > Thamnophis > Thamnophis elegans. The sequence goes on from NC_045544.1 coordinate 142,010,578, forward strand.
TCGGGAGTTCTGGCCAATGAAAAGCCCAGCTCCGCAGTGCCCAGCCCAAGCTATCCTGGGTTCAGGGAGGGGGGGGGGCTTTTAGGTCCAAGGAAACCTTGCCCCCTCCCAGGACGTCCAGTTCCAGCCTTGCTTGGCCTAATGGTTCCCAGCCATCCGCACTGTCCTCCCCTTTGTCTCTTAAGAGCAGGCTGGAAAAACCAGGGAGGGGGAGTGGGGCTCAGCAGGCAGCCTTGTTTGGGGGGGGGCTCATGGCCCAACATCTCCTCCCCCAGGTGCAATGCGGGGAGAACCTGACGCTGCTCTGGAGCCCGGCCACCCACATGTACCTCTTCGAGCATTTGCTGGCCACCCGCCGCTGCTTCGACACGCTGCAGAGCTTGCTGTCGCCCCCCAAACCCTCCTCGGCTGCCCTTCCCCAGCAGGCCCCCGAAGGCCGGCCCCCTGCCCAGGACGGGGCCCCCTTCCACGAGGGCTCGGCCCCCCAGAGGCTGCTGGGGCTGACCCTGGAGCTCAGCTCCCTGAAGGTGACGGCCTTCGTGTCGGAGAGCCGCTACCTGAGCCTGGCGGCCGAGCGGGTTATGCTCAGCCGGCACGGGCCCTCCCTCCACGCCTACTGCCCCGGACTGGTGGCCAGCTTTGACGGCAACAGCATCCTGGTCCTGAAGGAGGTGGAGCTGCAGGCCCAGCCAGAGCTGGAGGAGATGATCCTGCACCGTGGTCCCTTCCCCTCCCTCTGCACGCTGCGCAACCGCGTCTGGGCCCTCTCCTGCGCCGGCGTGGCAGTGGAGTTCCCCTACCAGTACGACTTCTCGGCCACCTTAGACGAGGCGCTGGGCGTGCAGAAGTGGCTGAGGGGGCTCCACGGGGGGAAGGCGGCTGCTGACAGGACCCCCTCCCACCCCTTGCCCCCCGACCTGCTGCTGAAGGTCCAGCACTTCTCCTGGGTCTTCCTGGACGACGTCTTCGAGGTGAAGCTGCGCGACAACTACGAGCTGATGAAGGACGAGAGCAAGGAGAGCGCCAAGCGGCTGCACCTGCTGGACGCCAAGGTGGCTGCCCTGCGCAAGCAACACGGGGAGCTGCTGCCCGCCCGGAAGATCGAGGAGCTCTACGCCTCCCTGGAGAAGAAGAACATCGAGATCTACCTGCAGCGCTCCCACCGGCTCTACGCCAACACGCCCATGCGCAAGGCGCTGATCACCTGGACCATGGGCGGCTTGGAGCTGGTGGCCCTGGCGGACGAGGCCTTCTCCGGGGCCGAGCGGGTGCTGCAGCAGATCCGGCACATGGACGCCGCCAGCCCCTTCCCCCCCGAGGGCCTGGAGCTCCTCACCCACTGGTGCCGCATGGTCAAGGGGAGCGTCAAGACCTTCTTCGGTGAGTGCGTGGCGGGACTCCACGGCCTGCGGGGGGCCCGCCTGTCAACCCCCCCTGGGCCTTCGCGGGTCGAGGAAGTGGGCAATTGGATGTGCTGCTTGTGGCTCAGTGGCTGCGCATGAATCTCTGTGAGCCGAGGAAGTGGGCAATTGGATGTGCTGCTTGTGGCTCAGTGGCTGCGCATGAATCTCTGTGAGCCCAGGAAGTCCTTGACATACAACATTTAGCATTTAGGATAGAATCGAGATCAGGCCAAGTGTTAATACCGAGTTGGAAGGGGTCCTTAGAGGTCTTCTAGTCCACCCCCCGCTCAAGCAGGAGACCTAATGTGATTCCAGACAAATGGCTCTCCAGTCTCTTCTTTAACACCCACAACTCCCAGACCACCCCTGGAGTCCCGCGTCCAGTTTTGGACACCACACCATAAAACAGATGTTGAGGCTCTGGAAAGAGGGCAGAGAAGAGCAACCAGAATGATGAGGGGACTGGAGGCTCAAACATACGATGGACGGTTGGAGGAACCGGGCCTGGCTAGTCTAGGGAAGAGAAGGACCAGGGGAGACAGGAGAGCATCTTCCAATATTTGAGGGGCTGCCCCAGAGAGGAGGAAGGGGGTCCAGCTATTCTCCAAGACACCCGAAGGCCAGAGAAGGAAGAATGGATGGAAACTGACCAAGGAGAGATTCAACCTGGAAATAAACAGGGATTTTCTGACCGTGAGGACAGTCAACCGGTGGAACAGCTTGCCACCAGAAGTTGAGAAATTCTCCAACACTGGATGTTTTTAAGAGATTGGATGGCCATTTGCGGTGTAGGGTTTCCTGCCTAAGGAGGGGGTTGGACTAGAAGACCTCCAAGGTCCCTTCCAACTCTGTTATTCTATTCAAGTTAATTACCGTTCCACAATACGACGACGCTGAAAAAACGGATATGGCCATTTCCCCCACACGGCCGAGGTGGCCCCCCCAGAGATCAAAATTCAGGCGCTGGGCAACTGACTCGTATTTACGACAGTTGCACCACCTCGGAGTCACGCGATCCCCGTTTGCAAACTTCCGAGAAAGCAAAGTCAGTGGTGGAAACCAGATTTGCTTAACGGCCGCACGATTCATTTAATGACGGCAATGAGTCAAGAAAGGTTGCGAAAGTGTGGCAAAAGTCACTTGAGTCCTGTCTTGCTCAGCAACTGAAATTTTTGGCTCCATTTTGGCGTATGTCAAGGACTACACGCCAGCCCCTCCCTCTCCCACCCTCCGATCCTCCCCCTCGCCCAGAGTCTGTCCCATTTGATGTTGGTTGCCTAACCGTCTCCTCACCTTCTGCCTGGGCCTCCCCTCTTCCCCAACACCCAACGCAGTTGAGCTTCAGCTTCAGGATCTGCCCTTCCAAAGGCCAGTCAGGGTTGGTTCCTCTGGGATCTACTGATGGGATCTCCTTGGAGACGGAGGGACGAGCTTTTCCCAACAAGTGTTCCCTTTGGCTGTGCAGTGGTGGGTAGCAGGGACGCAGTGGCTCAGTGGCTAAGACGTTGAGCTTGTCGATCAGAAAGGCCGGCCATTCGGTGGTTCGAATCCCCAGCGCCGCGTAACGGAGTGAGCTCCCGTGACTTCCCCCAGCTTCTGCCAACCCAGCAGTTCGAAAGGGCATAAAAAATGCAAGTAGAAAAATAGGGACCACCTTTGATGGGAAGGTCACGGCGTTCCGTGCGCCTTCAGCGTTTAGTCCAGATGACCACGGAGACTTCTTCGGACAGCGCTGGCTCTTAAACGGAGATGAGCAGCGCCCCCTAGAGTCGGGAACGGCTAGCACAGATGTGCCAGGGGAAGCTTTACTTCTCCTGTGCGCTGCTTGGAGAGTCCAAGCATGGTTAAATTAGTTCTGGTTGCCCAAGGATTGAGTTCAAATTCTTTAACCACGACTCCTGTTCGTCCTTAAGGCCAGTTTTTCAACTCAGTCTGGCCCGTTAAGGCTGGCCCTTGCCCCACAGAACGGAGGGGAGGGGGGGTGTCTAAGGTTTGCTGAAGGGAGGGGGACGCAAGAGCTAACTGGAGGACAGCCAAACGTGCCTGGGGACCATCGGATGTGAAAACGGGTCATGGATGTGGGGTTACAGTGAGCTCCTCTGGCTAAGGGGGCCCAGCGGTATCTGGGTATTGGCGCCTTGGGGGAGGCCCAGCTTCTCTCTAAACCTGGCCACTTTAAGACGGGGGACTTCAACTCCCAGAACTCCCCAGCCGACTTGAAGTCTTAGTGACCAACTCCCAGGATTCCCTAGGCAGCTCATTTTGCTCTGCTGCCAGGGGAATTCTGGGAGTTGAAGTCCACAAGCTGCCCAGTTGGGAAACCTTCTCTCTGATCTAAATCCGGCCTTGCCTGGTGTGATATGAGACGCATCCCACCACCCGAAGGGTCTCTTCCCTCTGGATTTGGGGACTCGACCCCTCCTGGATTTGGCGTGATATTCAGCCATGTTCCCGAAGGCACAAGCAGCCTTCGACGTATGACTTGCCCGTGACGGTCGCAAGTCGAGACGGTTGTTAACCGAGGTGCCCCACATCCCAATGCCTGCTCTCCATGTTGTGAACTCCCTCCTAGCCCTGATGGTGTTACCTACTTGAGTCATGAAACGTCTTCAAGAAAACCCCCAAGCTCAGAGAGCCCCAAGGACCCCTCAGTCCCCCTCCTCATCTCCTCCTCCCGCCCTTCTTGCTTCTGCAACTGATGAGATTCCCTAGCTGGGTCATGAAACGTCTGCAAGAAGACAGCCGAGGACCCCACAGTCCTTCCGGCTGCACCTTCCCTCCTAGCACTGATGATGTTACATAGTGGGGTCGTGAAAGGCCTGCAGCTCAGAAAACAGCCGGGACCCCCACAGCTGAGCCCTGAGCTAGAGATATTCTCTCCCTCCTAGCAGCCCTTGGAAGAGGAAAGGGGGGAAGGAGCCCCCCCCCCCCCCCCGGTACTGTCCCCTCTCTCCCTTTCTCAACGTGGCTTCTTTCCTCTGCCCGTCCTCCCATCCCTCCCCCCCACCCCTGCAGTGCGGATCCGGGACTACCCCCGTTATTTATTCGAGATCCGGGACTGGGGACTGTCGGGCCGGCTGGCCGGTGCGGAGACCCCCGGGCAGCCCTGCTCTCGCCGGCGTCAAAAGCTGGAGCTGGGGGCCCCGTGGGGCCCGGTGACGGTGGAGAGGAACATGCCACCCTTGAAGTTCTACCACGACTTCTGCTGTAAGTCCCGCTTGGGGAGGGAGGGAGGGGGCTGCGCTCCCTTGAATTGTCCCCCCGTGAAGGGTGGGGGCCAGGAGGGGACTCCGAGCCCTTTGGGGGAGGGGGCAGAAAAGCCTCCGATGCCCCTAATCCCCCTCTGCCCCCCTCCCCCAGCTGAGGTCTACCAGTTCACCATCGTCTGGGGGCCGTGCTGGGACCCCGCCTGGACCCTGATCGGACAGGCCATCGACCTGCTGACCAAGCCCTCGGAAGACCCCAGCCCGCCCCTCCCCTGGTGGGACAAGAGCCGCCTCCTGCTGCACGGAGACTGGCACATGGACATCGAGCAGGCCGGCCTCCACCAGGTGGCCACGGAGGTGAGGCAGCGGCCAGGGGGGGGGAGACGGGAGGGGGGCCATCCTCAGGGCCCAGAGCCCCCACCCAGCCTCCTCTCCCCCCACAGGACCCCTACAACACCACGGAGAACCTGCACTGGGAGTGGAGCCGCCTGGCCTTTCACTGGCGTCCCGGCCAGTTCGTCTTCAAGGGAGATCTGGACGTCAACGTCCGGACGGCCTCCAAGTGGGTGGAACCCCCAATCTGGGGAAGGGGCTGGCAGGGGCTCCCCGATAAAGGGGGGGGACAAGCAGGCTATTAAGTTTTCTGATCAATAGAAATTCCAAAGCAATGTTTTTCTAAAGGAATAAATACTTTTTCTAGATAAATAACGGAATACATTTTTCTAAACCAACATTATTCTAGGTCAGTGTTTCTCAACCTTGGCGACTTTAAGTCCTGTGGACTTCAACTCCCAGAATCCCCCAGCCAGCGCAACTGCGCTGGCTGGGGGAATTCTGGGAGTTGAAGTCCACAGGACTTAAAGTCGCCAAGGTTGAGAAACACTGTTCTAGGTTAATAAATAAAATTTCTAAATAAGGTGTTCTCCTCGACTTGCGACCAAAACTGGGCCCAAAATTTCCATTTAACCGAAACAGTTAAATGAGTCTTGCCCCGTTTTGTGACCTTTCTTGCCACTTCACTTGTTAAGTGAATCGGTGCAGTTGTTAAATTCAGTCACGCGGTCGTTAAGTGAATCCGGCCTCCCCGTTGACTTTGCACGTCAGAAGGTCGCAAAAGGGGATCACGTGACCTCGGGACGCTGCGGCCGTCGTAATTGTGAGCCAGCCATCAAGCATCCAAATGTAAATCACGTGACCATGGAGACGCTGCAATGGTCGTTAAGCGGGAAAAGAAGGAAGGAAGGGTGGAAGGAGAAGATGGGAGGGAGGGAGGACGGAAGGAAGGAAGAAAGAAGGGAGGGAGGAAGAGAAAGGGGAAGGAAGGAGGAAAGGAAAAGAAAGAAGGAAGGAAGGGTGGAAGGAAGGAAGAAAGGGAGGAAGAGAAAGGGGAAGGAAGGAGGGAAAAGAAAGAAGGAAGGGTGGAAGGAGAAGAGAGGAGGGAGGGAGGACGGAAGGAAGAAAGAAAGGGAGGAAGAGAAAGGGGAAGGAAGGAAGGAAAAGAAGGAAGGGTGGAAGGAGAAGAGAGGAGGGAGGGAGGACGGAAGGTAGGAAGAAAGGGAGGAAGAGAAAGGGGAAGGAAGGAGGGAAGGAAAAGAAAGAAGGAAGGGTGGAAGGAGAAGAGAGGAGGGAGGGAGGACGGAAGGAAGGAAGAAAGAAGGGAGGGAGGAAGAGAAAGGGAAGGAAGGAAGGGTGGAAGGAGAAGGGGGAGGGAGGGAGGATGGAAGGAAGGAAGAAAGAAGGGAGGGAGGAAGAGAAAGGGGAAGGAAGGAAGGGTGGAAGGAGAAGAGGGAGGGAGGATGGAAGGAAGGAAGAAAGAAGGGAGGGAGGAAGAGAAAGGGGAAGGAAGGAAGGGTGGAAGGAGAAGAGGGGAGGGAGGATGGAAGGAAGGAAGAAGGGAGGGAGGAAGAGAAAGGGAAGGAAGGAAGGAAAAGAAAGATGGAAGGAAGGAAGGGTGGAAGGAGAAGGGAGGGAGGGGAGGGTCTGACTCCTGCCTCCCTTCCCCTCCTGGCCAGGTACGATGACTGCTGCTTCCTGCACCTGCCCCAGCTGTGTATGACCCTGGACCTGACCTGGCTGTGCCACGGAAACCCCCACGACCACCACAGCGTGGTGCTGCGCTCCCCGGAGTTCCTGCCCGAGGTGCCCGTCGGGCAGCAGTACGACTCCTACCGCGCCTTCCGCTCCGAGAACCTCAACCTGGCCATCCGCATGGACCTCACGCGGCCCAGTGGCGGTGAGCACGGGAGGAGGAGGGCGAGCCCCCCCCCCCCCCGGGGCGATGGGTTTGGGGAGGGGGCACCACGCCTGGGCCTTTGTGCTCACAGCCACCAGCCTGGGACGGCAGCCGGCCCCATGAGGAGGCCTTGGACCCTCTCGGCTTTTGCCTGGAGAACGTTTCCCTTCTC
>NC_045544.1:142017691-142086368 GCF_009769535.1 Thamnophis elegans
TCTATCTATCTATCTATCTATCTATCTATCTATATCTAATCTTATCCTATCTATCAGCCATCTGTCTTTCTCTGTCTCTCTACCTATCATCCATCATCTATCTATCTATCTATCTATCTATCTATCTATCTATCTATCTATCTATCTATCTATCATCTATGTATCTATCTATCTATCTATCTATCTATCTATCTATCTATCTATCTAATCTTCTTATCCTATCTATCAGCCATCTGTCTTTCTCTGTCTCTCTACCTATCATCCATCATCTATCTATCTATCTATCTATCTATCTATCTATCTATCTATCTATCTATCTATCTATATCTATCTATCTATCTATCTCTGTCTATCTATCTATCTATCTATCTATATCTATCTATCTATCTATCTCTGTGTATCTATCTATCTATCTATCTATCTATCTATCTATCTATCTATCTATCTATCTATCTATCTAATCTTCTATCATCTATCTATCTATCTGGGTGAAATGAGGACCCAGACTGTGGGGGCGATATGCTGATTCTGTAAACCGCTTAGGGAGGGCTGAAAGCCCTATGAAGCGGTAGATAAGTCTAACTGCTATTGCTATCTATCTATCTATCTATCTATCTATCTATCTATCTATCTATCTATCTATCTATCTATCTATCATCTATGTATCTATCTATCTATCTATCTATCTATCTATCTATCTATCTATCTATCTATCTAATCTTCTTATCCTATCTATCAGCCATCTGTCTTTCTCTGTCTCTCTACCTATCATCCATCATCTATCTATCTATCTATCTATCTATCTATCTATCTATCTATCTATCTATCTATCTATCTATCTATCTATCTATCTATCTCTGTCTATCTATCTATCTATCTATCTATCTATCTATCTATCTATCTATCTATCTATCTATATCTATCTATCTATCTATCTATCTATCTCTGTGTATCTGTCTGTCTGTCTGTCTGTCTGTCTGTCTGTCTGTCTGTCTGTCTGTCTGTCTGTCTGTGTGAAATGAGGACCCAGACTGTGGGGGCGATATGCTGACTCTGTAAACCGCTTAGGGAGGGCTGAAAGCCCTATGAAGCGGTATATAAGTCTAACCGCTATTGCTATAGCTCCCCAGCCAGCCTATAAAACTGTAAAATTCCCCAGCCAGCCTATAAAAACACAGGCGTTTTTAAAAGAATTCAAAATAAAAAAAAACAATGCAGGTAGTGCTCGACTTACGGCCACAACGGAGGCCAATCTGTTGTTAAGTGAGACATTTGTTCAGTAGTTTTCGGCACATTTTACGACCTTTCTTGCCACAATTGTGAAGTGAATTGTGGCAGTTGTTAAACTCGTGAGCTAATCCAGCTTCCCTGTTGGCGCAAAAGGCTGAGCACGTGACCCCCAAGATACGGCGGCCGTCATAAATATGAGCCAGTTGCTAAGCACCCGAATTTTGAATCAGGTGACCACGGGGTGTGTGTGTGTGTGCTGTGAGCGTCGTAACTCTGAAAAATGGTCAGTCGGTGTGACTTCGGTCACTAAATGAACCGTTGTAAGTCGAGGACCACCTGTAACTACCACCACCCCATGCCCTGCTGGGCAGAAGAGCCCCGAAGTGCAGGGGGGGGGGCTGCCCCACGTGGTCCCAGAGTGCCTTGCAGTAACTTCCTCCCCTCCTCCCTTCCAGATGGTTCTCCGGGGGGCCGAGACGGAGGGCTGCGTGATCGTCTCGGCGGGCAAAGCCCAGCTGCTCCAGTGCCACCACCACCCGGCCTGGTACGGGGACACCCTCAAGCAGAAGACCTCCTGGACGTGCCTGCTGGATGGCATGCAGTATTTCGCCACCACCGAGAGCAGCCCCTCCGAGCGGGAGGATGTGCAGCTCTGGCTGGAGGTAAGCCCAGGGACCCCCCCCCCCCCGCTTGCTGGCCCTGGTGGTAGATGAACCAGGGTGGGCTGGAGCTCTTGGTAGAAGGTGGGGAGGGGGCTAAAGATCTGCCCCCCCTCCCTCTTTGCTCTGTGCAAGTTGCTTGTGTCAGCGTTCCAAGTAGCCCCCCCATTGCAAACAGGACTCCGAGGCAGGCAGATTCCTCAAAAAGGAGTTTTCTTTTTTTTTGTTTAATAAATTTTTATTTTTATTACACAAACATAGACAACAATAAACAAAAAAAAAACACACACACACACAAAAAGCATAATCACATACAGCATGTCGTTTGGTTACAGGTGTTTTAACATCCACATCCTCGAATAATATTTACCATCACAGATTTTTCATCTAGTATAACTAAATACCTTCACTTTCATTGTACAGTATATGTTCAGTTACGAAGTATTTCATTTCCCCCCCAATAAATCATAGTTCCCTTACATCAGTGTTTCTCAACCTTGGCAACTTGAAGATGTCCGGACTTCAACTCCCAGAATTCCCCAGCCAGCGAATGCTGGCTGGGGAATTCTGGGAGTTGAAATCCGGACATCTTCAAGTTGCCAAGGTTGAGAAACACTGCCTTACATTCTTGATTATCTATTTATATTATCCCCATGTGGAAAGGAAAAAAAAAAGATTTTTCTTTATATATCTTTATATATATCTTTATATTATCCCCATGTGGAAAGGGAAAAAAAAGATTTTTATTTTTTCTTTCTTTTTTCTTACCAACTAAGAGGAGTTTTCTTTGGAGACATTATCTTGGCACCGGCTGGTGAAAACTGACTCTGAAGGTTCCCGCGAGTTTTGCCTAATTAAAAAGTGAAAGTTCCCCTTTTCCCCTCAAACAATCGGTCACATTGTCCAGTCTGGGTGCTAGTCGGTTGCCTGGTTACTCCTCCTCCTGTCTCCAGCCAGCTGTTGCAATGTCCTTGGTTCCCAGGAGAACATATTTTGTTTTGGCTAAAAAAAACAACCAGCTATCTCTACTCCCCCTCCCTATCCCTCATCTCTCTCTCGTGGCAATGCTGAAGGCCTCAGAAATGGCCTCAGTCAGGCCAGCTTCGGAGTTGACAGCTTGACCCTCTCGGTGCCACTTGGTAAGGCCACACCCAGAGTCCCGCGTCCAGTTTTGGTCACCAAATTATTAAAAACAGATGTGGAGGCTCTGGAAAGAGTGCAGAGAAGAGCAACCAAGATGATGATGGGATTGGAGGCTCAAACATAGGAAGAACGGTTGCAGGAACTGGGCCTGGCTAGTCTAGGGAAGGGAAGGACCAGGGGAGTCAGGAGAGCATCTTCCAGTATTTGGGGGGCTGCCCCAGAGAGGAGGAAGGGGGTCCAGCTATTTTCCCAAAGCACCTGAGGGCAGAACAAGAAGCAATGGATGGAAACTGAAAAGGGGGAGAAGCAACTTAGAACTAAGGAGAATCTTGACGTGAGCCCCTGCCATTGCGGTGCTTAGAGAAGGGTGGTGGGGAGAGAGATGGGGCAGGAAGGAAAGGGGCTGCCTTTCTATATCTCAGGGGCTGCCCCAAAGAATAGGTGGGGGCTAGCTTGTTCTCTAAAGCAGGGGTCTCCAACCTTGGCAGCTTTAAGACCCGTGGACTTCAACTCCCAGAGTTCCTCAGCCAGCTTTGCTGGCTGAGGAACTCTGGGAGTTGAAATCCACGGGTCTTAAAGTTGCCAAGGTTGGAGACCCCCTGCTCTGAAGCACCTGAGGGCAGGGCAAGAAGCAATGGATGGAAACTAAACAAGGAGAGAAGCAACCTGAAAGTAAGGAGAACCAGAACAATTAATCCGTGGGAGAGAAGTTGCCGCCATCGGAGGTATTGTAAAGAAGAGATTGGGCAGCATTTATCTGGAATGGTAGATGGTCTCTTGCTTGAGCAGAGGGTTGGATTGGAAGACCTCTAGGGTCCCTCCCGACGCTGCTCTTCTGAATGGGGAAGAGCAGGCTCGTATCCCGTGTGTGCGCTCGCTGACCACTGGCCCTCCTTCCCCTCTCGCCGTCCCCAGGTCAAGAACATTGAGGAGCACCCTCAACGCAGCCTGGACTCCGTGCAGGAGCTGATGGAGAGCGGTCAAGCCGTGGGCGGCATGGTCAGCACCACCACAGGTCAGCAGCCGGCTGCCCAGGACGGGCACGGGAAAGGGGTTGGGCAAGGCCCTGCTGCAGGAGACGGTGGGCCAGGGAGTGCCCCGAGCACCCTGGGCGCTTGGCTGGTGCCCAGCTGCCTTCCTTCTCTCCCCCCCCCCACACCCTCCCCCAGATTGGAACCAGCCGCACGAGGTGCAGCCCACGCAGCAGGTGCAACGCATCATTTCGCGCTGCAGCTGCCGCATGTACTACATCAGCTACAGCCACGACGTCAACCCTGAGTTGGCCACGCAGATCAAACCGCCGGAACTGCCCGCGAACCCCGAGAAAGACGACCTCCTCAAGAAGCAGGAAGGTGGGCAGTGGGGGGAGCGGCCGGCCTTCTTTGGATGCTGAGGGTCTTTGGGGGGGGGCAGGTCACCTTCCCACCCCTCAGCCCACCCAGCCACCATACAAAAAAGAGGTGGAGACTCTGGAAAGAGTGCAGAGAAGAGCAACCAGGATGAGGAGGGGATGATTGGAGGTTCAAACATACGAAGAACGGTTGCAGGAACCGGGCCTGGCCAGTCTAGGGAAGAGAAGGACCAGGGGAGACAGGAGAGCATCTTCCAATATTTGAGGGGCTGCCCCAGAGAGGAGGAAGGGGGTCAAGCTATTCTCCAAAGCACAAGAAAGAAGATAGAGAGAGTGGAAGGATGGACGGAAGGAAGGAAGGAAGGACGAAAGAAAGAAAGAAAGAAAGAAAGAAAGAAAGAAAGAAAGAAAGAAAGAAAGAAAGAAAGAAAGAAAGAAGAAAAAGAGAAGGAAGGAAGGAAGGAAAAAATAATTAAAAAAGAGAGAGAGACATGGCTAGTCTAGGGAAGAGAAGGACCAGGGGAGACAGGAGAGCGTCTTCCAGTATTTGAGGGGCTGCCCCAGAGAGGAGGAAGGGGGTCCAGCTATTTTCCCAAAGCACCTGAGGGTAGAACAAGAAGCAATGGATGGAAACTAATCCAGGAGAGAAGCAACCTAGAATTAAGAAAAATGTCCTTAACAATAGCAATAGCAGTTAGACTTATATACCGCTTCATAGGGCTTTCAGCCCTCTCTAAGCGGTTTACAGAGTCAGCATATTGCCCCCAACAACAATCCGGGTCCTCATTTCACCCAGATAGATAGATAGATAGATAGATAGATAGATAGATAGATAGATAGATAGATAGATAGATAGATAGATAGATAGATAGATAGATAGATAGATGATAGGTTGGTAGGTAGGTAGGTAGGTAGGTAGATAGATAGATAGATATAGACGGATAGATAGATAGATAGATGGATAGATAGATAGATAGATAGATAGATAGATAGATAGATAGATAGATAGATAGCAATAGCAGTTAGACTTATATACCGCTTCATAGGGCTTTCAGCCCTCTCTAAGCAGTTTACAGAGTCAGCATATCGCCCCCAACAACAATCCGGGTCCTCATTTCACCTAGATAGATAGATAGATAGATAGATAGATAGATAGATAGATAGATAGATAGATAGATAGATAGATAGATAGATAGATAGATGGATGATAGGTTGGTTGGTAGGTAGGTAGGTAGGTAGGTAGGTAGGTAGATAGATAGATAGATATAGACGGATAGATAGATAGATGAGATGATAGAGATAGAAATATAGAGATAGCAATAGCAATAGCAGTTAGACTTATATACCGCTTCATAGGGCTTTCAGCCCCCTCTAAGCGGTTTACAGAGTCAGCGTATTGCCCCCAACAACAATCCGGGTCCTCATTTCACCCACCTCGGAAGGATGGAAGGCTGAGTCAACCTTGAGCCGGTGAGATTAGAACCGCTGAACTGCAGATAACAGTCAGCTGAAGTGGCCTGCAGTGCTGCACCCTAACCACTGCGCCACCTCGGCTTCTTAATAGTGAGGACAGTTAACCCGTGGAACTACTTGCCACCAGAGGTTGTGGGTGCTCCCATCTCTGGAGGTTTTTAAGAAGAGATTGGAGAGTCATTTCTCCAGAATGGTATAGGATCTCCTGCTTGAGTTGGGGGCTGGACTAGAAGACCTCCAAGGTCCCTTCCAACTCTGTTAATCTGTAGTTTAGCGAAGAGAAGGACCAGGGGGGACAGGAGGGCATCTTCCAATATTTGAGGGACTGCCCCAGAGAGGAGAAAGGGGTCAGGCTACTCTCCAAGGCACCCGAAGGCCAGAGAAGGAAGAATGGATGGAAACTGACCAAGGAGAGATTCAACCTGGAAATAAGGAGGAATTTCCTGACAGTGAGAGCAATCAACCTGTGGAACAGAAGTTGCCTTTGGAAGTTGTGGGAGCTTCATCTCTGGAGGCTTTCAAGAAGAGCCTGGGCTGACATCTATCAGAAATGGTGTAGGGTCTCCTGCTTGGACTAGATGACCTCCAAGGTCCCTTCCAACTCTGTTAATCTGAATCTATCTAAGACGATCAGAGGCCTGGAGGCTCAAACATAACAATGAACGGTTGCAGGAACTGAGCCTGGCTAGTCTAGGGAAGAGAAGGACCAGGGGAGACGGGAGAGCATCTTCCAGTATTTGAGGGGCTGCCCCAGAGAGGAGGAAGGGGTCAAGCTATTCTCCAAAGCACCTCAAAGGCCAGGGGACGAATAATGGATGGAAACTGACCAAGGAGAGATTCAACCTGGAAATAAGGAGGAATTTCCTGACAGTGAGAGCAATCAACCTGTGGAACAGAAGTTGCCTTTGGAAGTTGTGGGAGTTTCATCCCTGGAGGTTTCAAGAAGAGACTGGGCTGCCCTCGGTCAGAAATGGCCTGGGCCTTCCTGCTTGATCAGGGGGTTGGACTAGATGACCCCCAAGGACCCTTCCACCTCTCTTGTTCCTTGCAGGGGCCGTGGACACCTTCACGCTGATCCACCATGACCTGGAGATCTCCACCAACCCGGCCCAGTACGCCATGATCCTTGACATTGTCAACAACCTCCTGCTCCACGTGGAGCCCAAGCGGAAGGTGCCTTGGGTGGGGGGGCTGTGGGGAGAGCGAGGAGGGGGCTGCGGGGAGGCTGAAGTTGGGAGGTTCTGGAGAACTTTTGCCTTTGGGAGCCACCGTTTCCCTCCAGCTTGCCTGGGATGGTTTGTGGATGGAGGGGTGCGTGGGGGTGAGCCTCAGGCCTGCCGGATTCCCGTGCTACCCCAGGAACCCCCCCAAAGTGCCCGGGAGGGGCCCGGGTCGTGCTTGCTCGAAGCCAGGAGGGACACGCTGCTTCCACCTCCAGGATCCGAGCGGCGCAGACTGCTGGGTCTTGTAGTCAAAGCAGCAGCCGAAGGAGAGGAGGGCCCAGTTGGGAGGGAGGGTTCTAGGAACAACTCCCGATGGCCAGCTCTCAGCGGCCACCTCCCCAGGACAACTGGCCACAGGGCAATTTGACAATTTGGTTTAATTATTTAAAATAAAAACTATTTTTTTTGAATTTTTATTTTATACACATAAGCACATCAACAAAAATAACCACATCACTTAAAAACAACATAGGAACACGAAGTTCCATCGTATATCATACCGCAGCTCCGTATCGGTTTCTTTGCAGTTAGTGTTTTCCCTTCTATACATTTCTATCTTTCATTCAAAATCTCCTTATTTGTTGTCCATTTTTATGTACATTTCTTTATTTATTTATACTTAGCTACTTATGATCAAGTATTATTTACCTATATTGTGCTTTATATTTTTACTGTCATTTCTTCTATATACAGTTATAGGTATACATTCACATAGTTATTCTTTTTCTTTGCCATTCTTATATTATTATTATTCCATTTAAAAGGTTATAAGGTATAATTTGGAATGCTTTGTTTACCATCCTTCGCACCTGCTATGACACCACCTTGTTTTCTCTTTCTTTTCTTTTCTCCCTCCCTTCTCTACTTCCTTCCCTCCTCTTCTCCTTCCCCTTCTTCCTTCCCTTACTTCTCCCCTACTCCTACCCTCTGTCTTCTCTCTTCCTACCCTCTCTTTTCTCTCTTCCTCCTCTCCTTCTCTTTCTCTCCCTCCCACCCATCTCTCACTACCTCTTTCTTCTTCCCCTACCTCTCCTCCACATCTCACCTTATTTTCTCTTTCTTTTCTTTTCTCCCTCCCTTCCTTCTCTACTTCTTTCCTTCCTCCTCTCCTTCCCCTTCTACCTTCCCTTCTTTTAGAAATAAAAACTATTATAAGGATTGTCATCCGGGTTTCATTCTGTCATTTCCCCTCCCTTCTTCAATGATTCTATTCCACCGTTCCTTGGTGTCCGTGTAACTCTCGTCCTGTGGCCACTCGGCCGTGGTGAGTTGCCCGCAGCAAATGGTCACGGGCCCTTCAGCCTGGTCAACTCTGCAGGGCCCAACCCCACGGTGGGACAGGTTTTGCACTAATGCCGAAGAAATGGTGGAATAGAATATAGAGTTAAAGAATGGAGGCCAAAGGAGGGACAGAACGAAGTGGGAATGGCGAAGAATTAAAGTAAGTTTTAAAATTATTTCATATCGTTAAGCTGAGCTGTTGAATTGTCCCATGGCGAGTTGTAAGGGGCGAGTTGTTCCATTGTGGGGGGGGAGGGGGTGGTTCTGACCTAGGCTTCATGATACAGTAAAAAGCATACAATTAGATCCCAAATCCCCCCTTTTTTATTTCAATGGCTGTGAATTATGTTCATTCACAGCCCATAATGAGTCCCCAAATAGTTTGTAAAGAGTCCTACAGTAGTCTGCCAAAGTCTTTCGGATAAGGCTGGTAAGCACCCACCTTTATCTTCTTTGGAAACGCCGCCAAAGACTTAATTGGCAATTAGCTTGGGAGCAAAGAGTCCAAACGGCGCTTCAGAAGGAAAAACTGTCCAGCATGAACCAAGTTGCTTCCTCCAAAGGCATTCATGTGCTCCTTTACGTCCTACGGGAGGGGCCAATCACCTCCAAGCCTTACTCACAAGTCGTCCCTTCTGGCTTAACTGTTCTTGCCTTCTGGCAGCTCTGCGCATGCACACACTGGGAACAGGCTCCCCCTGTTCTTCTGCCTCGCTGCTGTCCGAATGGAGGCTCCAGAGGCAGCACATAACTCCCAGATGGCCCCAGCCCCCTCTCTGCCTCCGACACAGAGCCCCCCTCCGAGCCTTCCCCAGACTCCAGGACTGGCCCAGGTTCCTCCCCAACCCTCCTCACTGTCTGAATCTGCTGCCAGCTCCGCAGCCACACAGCCAAAAGTCCTTCCAGCTCAGACTCCATTCATGGGAGGAAACATTTGATGGGGGACGCCTGGGGTCTCTGTAACATCAACCATAAAGACAACCCCTTCGGACGTTGTGGGAGCTAAAATGTCTGTGGAGATTCTCCTTGGATGACCTTGGCTTTCTAGAAAGAATGTTGTTATGGCTACCTATCGTCTAACTCCGTATATAGTCCCTCCTCCCCATCTTCCTACCATAGAAAAATGCATAGCAGAATAATAGAGATCCAAAAGGAAAGATGGCTGCAAGATTGACAGCACCTTTGACCCGTTGTGGGAGGGAGCGGTTCTGATTGCTTCTGCCTTTTGGGTTGGGGGGGGTCCCCTCTCCTTGCCCCCTCCTTCCAGAGGGGGAGGGGTCTGTTCTACCCAACACAACCCCTACTGCTTAATCTGGCTTAACGACCGACTGGGGGGGATGGGGGTTTGGCCCCCTAGTCCTGACCTCCAACCCTCTTCTTTGACCCCCCCTAATGCCCCCCCCACAAGGAGCACAGTGAGAAGAAGCAGCGAGTGCGATTCCAGCTGGAGATCTCCAGCAACCCGGAGGAGCAGCGTAGTAGCATCCTCCACCTTCAGGAGGCCGTCCGTCAACACGTGGCCCAGATCCGGCTGCTGGAGAAGCAGATGTACTCGGTCATGAAGGTGGGCGCCTCGGGGGGGGGGGATGGGGGGAGGGGCTCTCTGCGGGGCCCTTGGGGAGCCTGTGCGTGACCTCCCCCTCCCCCCCTCCGCCTCTCCCCAGTCCTTGCAAGACGACGGGCGGAACGAGGCGTTGCTGGAGCACAACCAGAAGCTGCAGCAGCAGCTGAGCCAGGAGAAGGCCACGTTGCAGCAGGAGAGCGAGGACCTCAACATCCTAATCAGGTGAGGGGAGCCTTTCCGGCCAAGGGGGAGGGAGGGGGGGCGGCTGCTGCTTCTGCTAGAGCCTGGAGCCCCAAGCCTCCCACCCACCACCCACCCCAGGTCTCCGGACATAAGCATTGGCCTGGGCTGTCACACCTGATGGGGAGGGACGCACAGGTAGCCTTTAGAATGAATGGATGAGGTGGAAAGGACCTCGGAGGTCTTCTAGTCTAGCCTCTCCCCCCATTCAACATATCATACTTCAGATAAGTGACTAGGACAGTGTTTCTCAACCTTGGCAACTTGAAGATGTCCGGACTTCAACTTCCAGAATTCCCCAGCCAGCGAATGCTGGCTGGGGAATTCTGGGAGTTGAAGTCCAGACATCTTCAAGTTGCCAAGGTTGAGAAACACTGGTCTAGGCTCTTCTTAAAAAGCTCCCATAACATCTGGTGGCCAGTTGTTCCCCTGGTTAATTGTCCTCACTGTCCGGAAGTTTCTCCTTTTACTCTCCAGGCCTTTCATCCTCTTAGCTGCTCTTCTCTGAACTTTCTCCAAAGCCTCCACACATCTTTTTGGTTGCAGGATTCCAAGTTACGATCAGAGTCGACCCCCACAATTTATGTTGCTAAGTGGAACATTCGTTAAGAGACTTTTGCCCCGTCTCACCACTTTTCTTGCCCCAGATTCGCTTAACAAATCATTGCACTTGTTAAGTTAGCCCCAATCCTGGCTCCCCCCCCCCCGTTGTCTGAAGCTCACAATGTGGACACTGTGACCGTCGTAAGCACGAGTCAGTTGCCAAGGCTCTTAGTTTTGATCACGTGACTGTGGAGGTGGCTCGGCAGTCGTTAAGTGTGAGAAACGGCCACGGGTCCCTTTTCTCAGTGCCGTTGTGACTTTGGTTCCTGAGCGAACAGCCGCCTCTCTTCTCTCTCTTCCCCGTGGAGATTCGAACCCTCACCACCCTCCAGGCCTTCCGCAAAGCCCTTAAAACCTGGCTGTTCCGACAGGCCTGGGGCTAAAGAGCTTTTGCCCCCCCCCCTCGAATGGTATGGTTGTTGTGTGCTTTTAAATTGTGTATTGTTCTGTTTGTCTTTTTTATCCCTTATCTGTACCCCCTTCCCTGACTTGAATTGTGAGCCGCCCTGAGTCCCCTCCGGGGAAAAGGGCGGCATATAAATGTAATAAATCCAATCCAATCCTCTCAGGTGCTTTAAGGACTTCCAGCTGCAGAGGGCCAACAAAATGGAGCTGCGCAAACATCTGGAGGACGTCAGCGTGGCTCGCCGGACCGAGTTCTACTTCGCCCAGGCCCGCTGGCGTTTGACCGAAGAGGACGGGCAGCTGGGTATCGCAGAGGTGGAGCTGCAACGCTTCCTCTACAGCAAGGTGGGCCCGGGGGGGGGTCCGAGGAGGGTCAGCAGGCATGCCAAGCCGGCTCCACTCGCGGCTGTGGCTGACCACTGCAGCCTCTTTGCAGATAAACAAGTCGGATGACACGGCCGAGCATCTCCTGGAGCTGGGCTGGGTGACCATGAACAACCTCCTGCCCAACGCCGTCTACAAGGTGGGTGGTCCGCCCTCTCCTGCCCCCCCCCCGCTCCCCTGGCCTTTGGGGGAGGAGTGAGAGTCAGGGGGTCACTCCTGCACGGCTGGGAGGAGACCTCTGGACCCGGAAGGGGCAACTGCCCTCTGCCAACTCCCTGCAGGGCATTTCAGCAATTCAATTTTATTATTTAAAACAGTGAAAAAGAGTTGTTTTAGTTTTTTGTTATTCCCATTTCATTTCGCCCCTCCTTTGGCATCCTTTCTCTAAGGATATCCTCTTTCACAGTCTCTTTGATAATAGAAAAGAATAGAGAAGGGAAGAAAATCAGTAGAAACAGAATAGAATAGAACAGGCTAGGAATGGAATGGAATGGAACAGAACAACAGAACAGAACAGAATAGCAGAGTTGGAAGGGACCTTGGAGGTCTTCTAGTCCAGCCCTCCTATACCATTTCAGATAGGTGGGTGTCTTGTCTCTTCTTAAAAACCCCAGTGGGAGGGAGGGAGGGAAGGAAGGAAGGAAGGAAGGAAGGAAGGAAGGAAGGGAAGGAAGGAAGGAAGGAAGAAAGAAAAAGAAAGAAAGAAAGAAAAAATAGCAGAAAAACAGAGTTGGAAGGGACCTTGGAGGTCTTCTAGTCCAACCCCCTGCCTAGACAGGAAACCCTATATACCATTCCAGACCAATGGCTGTCCAACGTCTTCTTAAAGACTTCCAGTGTTGGGGCATTCACAACTTCTGGAGGCAACTTCTGCTCCAATGATTAATTGTTCTCACTGTCAGGAAGTTTCTCCTCCGTTCTAAGTTGCTTCTCTCCTTGATTAGTTTCCACCCATTGCCCTTCCTTCCTTCCTTCCTTCCTTCCTTCCTTCCTTCCTTCCTTCCTTCCTTCCTTCCCTTTTCCACTGATTAATTGTTCTGTCAGGAAATTCCTCCTTGGTTCTAAGTTGCTTCTCTCCTTGAGAAGTTTCCACCCATTGCTTCTTGTCCTGCCCTCAGGTGCCTTGGAGAATAGCTTGACTCCCTCTTGAAAGACTGCTATCATGTCTCCCCTGGTCCTTCTTTCTATTAAACTAGACCTACCCAGTTCCTGCAACCGTTCTTCATATGTTTTAGTCTCCAGTCCCTTAATCCTCTTTCTTGCTCTTCTCTGCACTCTTTCCAGAGTCTCCGCATCTTTTCTACATCGTGGTGACCAATGCCGGTTTCCAAGTGTGGCCTTACCAGGGCATTATAAAGTGGCATTAACTCTTCACCTGGTCTTGATTCTATTAGTGCAACTCTTAAAGATTGTGGAGAATATTTGTGGCTCGTAGGTTTTGGCAGGGGGTCCCTTCTGCCAGCTGGCCGTTTTGCTCCCAGGCGTTCTGTTACCAAACTGGGTGACCTCCTCAGTGGGGTTTTGGGGTGAAGCCTCTTGAGGTGGGAAACCATCAGAACCAACAACTGAAAACCAGGACGGACCACCTGCTCCCCCCCCCCCCCTTGAATTCCATGCCTCAAAAGTCACCAAGTCACAAGACCAGAACCGCCCGTGCGATTCAACCAGGAACTTCACCCCAAAACCTCACTGAAGACGTCACCCAGTTTGGTAGTGAGACGTCCGGGAGCAAACCAGCCAGCTTGGAGAAGGACCCCTGCCCGAAGGGTAAGTCTCATCCCGCGAGCAGTTATCCTAGGACCCCTCTGGACACTCTTCAGGGTGCCTACAAGCAAGGAGGGGGATTTTGACCCCCTGGTATGTTCCCCGTAGGTGGTTCTCCGGCCGCAGAGCGCCTGCCAGTCGGGACGCCAGCTGGCCCTGCGGATTTTCAGCAAGGTCCGACCGCCAGTGGGCGGCATTTCCATCAAGGAACACTTAGAGGTGAGCGGGGCCAAGCGCCAGGCTTCCAAATGGCACCCAAAATTAAATCAGAATCCAAGGCAAAGGATTCCTCAAAGTTCCAATTTATGAAGAGAGCCACGTTGGCACATCTGAGAAAACCTGAATCTGAAAGCTTCCCGGTTTCCCCCACCCAGTTGAAAGTTCAAGATCTTGCCCCCCCCCCCTGCCCCCCGCACCCACAAGTCCATCCCACGGTCCAATCTCCCACCCATCCAGTTCCGGTCAGGTGCAGAGATGCAAGGACAAAGGATGACCTTGGTTTTCTAGAAAGGGATTTTGTTATGACTGCATCTCATCTAACTCCCTATAATCCCCCCCTCCCGTTTCCCCACCATAGAAAAAGGCATAGTCGACTAATGGAAAGTGTGGCAGGCCAAAGACCCCCCCCCAAAGAAAAGAGGGCTGTGACACCACCACCCCTTTTGCAAGCCGGGAGCCTAATCTCTGTCCCTCTCCACCTCCCGACCCCCAACCAGGTCAACGTGGTACCACTGACCATCCAGCTGACCCACCAGTTCTTCCACCGCATGATGGGCTTCTTCTTCCCCGGACGCAACGTGGAGGAGGAGGAGGTGGGCGACGAAGAGGACAAGTCGAAGCTGGTGACCACGGGTGAGCACAAAAGGGACCCCCCCCTCCCCCTCCCCTCCGAAGGGGCAAAGCGAGGCCAACCATGATTCCCGGTTTCCTCCTCTGACGAGAGTTTTTCTCCCGGATGTGCAGGGATGCCGGTGGTGAAGCCGCGGCAGCTGATGGTCTCCGAAGACTCGCTGGGCTCTGGGAAGGGCCAAGGGCTGAATCGGACCTCGGGGGTCAGGCGCTCCTTCCGCAAAACACCTGAGGTAGGGACGGCTTGGTTCTCGGCCAAGCAAGGCATCCCGGAGGCACTCTGGGTTCGGAGACTCTGTGTGTGCGTGCGTGCGTGCGTGCGTGTGTGTGTGTGTGTGTGTGTAGGGTCTTGCTTGCAGAGACCATCTAGAAGTGCCCTAGAGGGAGGGGCCCCTGGAGGCCGCTGGGGCGAGGGCAAAGGCAGTGGGAGGTGAGGCAGCCCATCCTCAGCCACGGAGGGGAATTTTGGGCAGTGGCTCCCCAGCCCGTCCTGCCTCGCAGGGGTGTTGGGAGGGCCTCCATGCAAGGCCTGCTTCCCACGGAGACATCCAGGCGGGGGGAGGGGGAGCCGGGTTGGGCCTGGCAGGTGGTCATTTCTCGGTCAAGGCTGCCCTGAATGTGGTCCGGAGGAGGCTGCCCCATCCGTCCGTCCGCCTGTCTGTCCATAAACTACACAGATAGTCCTCAACTTACGACCACAATCAAGCCCCAAATCTTGGGGCAGGGGGGGGTGCTGGGCTGGCTGTAATGGCTCCCCCTCCCCCCCCAGTACCCGGTGGACGACATTGAGAAGATGAAGGAACGGGCGGCCATGAACAACTCCTTCATCTACATCAAGATCCCCCAGGTGCCCCTCTGCGTCAGCTACAAGGTGCGTGTGGGGGGGGGGGCTGTTTCTCCAGAGGATCTGCTGGGTTCCCCTCCCTCAGGGCACCTTGTGGCCGTGAGTCCCGCAGGGCTGCCGTTGTTGGGAGGCAGAGGGGGGGGGGCTTTCTGACTCCCCCTCCTCCCTCCGGTGGCTGCAGGGAGAGAAGAACAGCGTGGACTGGGGGGAGCTCAACCTGGTGCTGCCGTGCCTGGAGTACCACAACAACACCTGGACGTGGCTGGACTTTGCTATGGCGGTCAAGCGGGACAGCCGGAAGGCCCTGGTGGCCCAGGTAAGGGAGGCCGCAGGGACCCCAAAGCCCATCCTCCTCCAGGCCGCACACGCAGCTGCCGCGGAGACTGGAGAGCCACCCCCCTCCCCCCTGCAGCTGGCAAGCTTTGCAAGGACGGCACTTTTCATGGCAGCTGTGCCCCCCCCCCCCGATACTTCTGCCTGGGCTGGGGATTATGGGAGGTGCATTACCCGGGAGGAGGAGAAAGCAGGTGAAAGCCTAACACACCGGCTCAGCTCCCTTCTCCCCCCCCCCTCGCCTACCTCCTCCCCTCACTCCCCCTTCCTTTCCTTTCTCCCCCCCCACCTCCGTCCACCCTCTCCCCTTCTCTTCCCTTCTCCTTCCTTCCTTCCCCCTCCCTCCCTCTCATCCCCATCTCTCCTTCCTTCCCTCCTTCCCATTCCCATATCCTTCCTTCCTCTCATTCCCATCTCTTCTTCCTTCCTCCCTCCCTTCCTTCCCCCCCCTCGCCTACCTCCTCCCCTCCCTCCCCCTTCCTTTCCTTTCTCCCCCCCACCTTCCTCCACCCTCTCCCCTTCCCTTCTCCTTCCTTCCTTCCCCCTCCCTCCCTCTCATCCCCATCTCTCCTTCCTCCTCCCCCCCCCACCAGGTCATCAAAGAGAAGCTGCGCCTGAAGCCCGCGGTGGGCACGGAGTCCCGGGGGAGGCAGGAGAGCAAGCTGGAGGGGCCGGTGGTGCAGCAGCAGGAGGAGGATGAGAAGGCCCGGCTGCTGATCGGCCTGAGCGTGGGCGAGAAAAACCCGGGCAAGAAGTCCATCTTCAGCCGGCGCAAGTGAGGCCGCGGGGCCTGCCAGCAGGGAGACCAGGACGGCCGGGGCGGGGGGTGCTCTCGGCGGGAGGCCCTGTTGGCCGGGCGCTGGACGGAGACCGAATGGGCCCCGAGGGCCCCAGGCGTGTGTGGGACCAGGCCCTGGAGAGCATTGGGGAGTCCTCCGAAGGCCAGGCGGTGGGGAAGGGAAGGGAGAGTTTAAATAACAGAGTTTATCATTTGGAGACGTCTCCTGTCGTCATTGCTCTCCTCCCCCCCAACCCCCGAATCTGCCCTGTTAGGAAAGCTCCCCGTTGGGAGAGCGAGTGCGTTCAGAGAAGCGTTGTGAGAGTTGTGTTGGAGAACACACAAACCAGCATAGAGAGACACCACAGTTTAAATAGGCTTCTACTTTCATGGAAATAAGAGGTATCAGAGTCCATCAAACAGTCCAAATCCTACACGGATAAGACAGTCAGCCATCAAAGTCTTTCAGTCAAGGGATAATCCAAATAACATAGTCCATAATCACACAAACAGTTCGGTACACAAAGTTTGCTAGCAAAACTTACAATAGCTCACACTGATCACCACACGGCACTTCGAACAGCCAGCTTCCAAACACTCAGATCAGATCAGCATCTAACAGTGATTCTGGCTCCCTCTTATGGCCGATTGAGGAAACAGCAACCAATCACATTTACAGCATGATTTAAAGAAACAGGTACAGCATTGTTACATGATTGATATATTGCCAACCCAACCGTTAGATTATATTGCTAACATGCCCCCTCCCCACCTCATGCCATCCCCAGTCCCATCCCTCCCCCCGCCTCTTGGGTCAATCTCACCCTCCAGCAGCCTTGGGGGAGCCCCAGATCGACCGACCACTGGGATGGGAAATCTATGGCACCTGCCCCCGAAGTGGCACCCAGAGCCATGTCGGCTGTTGCCCCAGCTCAGCTCCCCCATGCGTGCGTGTGGCCTCCTACTGGCCAGCTGATTTTCGGGTCTCTGCTGCACATGGACAGGGAGGGCACTGGGGGGGGGGGGTGTCGCACGCCCATGCAGGGGGCAGGGTTGCAAGCACATACCCAGGGGCTATAGGGGGATGCCGAAGTGTGTTCCCCCACGGTCCCTTTTTGGTCCTAGGAGCCTGCAGGGAGGCCTACGAGGCCCAAAACAGGGTGCAAAAGCCCCCCCCCCCACGCATGGGCAGTGGGGCGGGGGGGTCACGTGCACATTGCATTATGGGTGTGGACGCACGGGCGCTTTCGGCACACAACAACAAAAAGTGTAGCCATCAAGTGACCTACAGCAATTTGTCCACTGACCGTTCAAATTACAACAGGACTTATGACCACTTTCCCCCACTTACGACCGTTGCCGCATCCCCATGGTCGTCGCCTGAGCAAAATTCAGACGCTCAGAAACTGACTCATATTTACGACGGCCACAGTTGTCCCCCGGGTCGCAAGACCCCCTTTTGCGACCTTTTTGGCAAGCAAAGTCACGGGGGAAGCCGGATCCATTCAACAACTGCGTGACTCACTTAACAACATAATTCACTTACCAAAGTGATTCACTTAACAGGCGTGGCAAGAAAGGCCGTAAAACAGACCAAAATTCACTTAAGAAATGTGTCGCTTAGCAACATAAAGTTTGGGCTCCGTGGTGGTTGTAAGTCAAGGACTGGCTGCCTCCTGGAGCCGAGGACCATGAGTGGATCCAGCTGCTTTCCTCCCCTTGGAATCTGCCCAGAGCTCTTGGAGGGGGGGGTCAATGCAGGGGGTCCCCAGGACGCTCCAAGCCCCGTCAGTCAAGACTGCTGGGACTCAGCCGACGCATTTCTCACCCTCTGAGCTATAAAACCCCACCGGGTGTCCTAAAACAGGGCAGTCCCTGACTTACAACATTTCGCTTAGTGACTGAAGTTACAAGAGCACTGAAAAAAGGCGGCTCATGACCGTTTTTCACACTTGCGCCCATTGCAACATCCGTCGGCTGACTCGCATTTATGACGGTTGCAGCGTCCCTGGGGTCTCGCCATCCCCTTTCGCGACCACCTGACCAGCCAAGTGAATGGGGAAGTCGGATTCACTCAGCGACAGCGAGGCTAACAAGCGCAGGGATTCCCTTCGTTCTGCTACTAAATGAACTGCAGGGATTCAGTGAAGAAACGTGGCAAGAAAAGTCGTTAAACGGGGCAAAACTCCCTTAACCCATGACTCACTTAAGGTCCGTTTGGGCTCGTTTGGAGACCCCCTGTGGGGGTGCAGAGGAAGCCAAGGTGTTAAGGGGGGGGACGGCCAGGAAAGAGGGGGCTGCCTCCGTTGGCCTCCCTCTTCCTTCAGCCCAGCTGCTCAGGTGGGTCCTTGGAGCAGCCCCTTCCTTCCTCTTTTGGGGGAGCAGCCCCTGGATCTCTTCTGCCCCCTCCCTCCCTCCCTCCTCTTCCTGCTTCACCTCCTCGAGGAGGAGATGGAGAAGGAAGAGAGGAGGGAAGAAAGGAGAGGAAGAGAGGAAGGAGGAAGAGGAGGAGGAGAGGAGGGAAGAAGGGGAAGGAGGAGAATGAAGATTGATTGATTAAATGTAATCAATCAATCAATCAATCTTCATTCTCCTCCTTCCCCTTCTTCCCTCCTCTCCTCCTCCTCCTCCTCTCTTCCTCTCCTTTCTTCCCTCCTCTCCTCCTCCTCCTCCTCCTCCTCACCTCCTTCCTCTTCCTCCTCCTCAACCCCGTCCCTTCTAGCACTGCTGATGTTCCCTAGTTGGGTCACGAGACGTCTGCCAGAGAGCCCCTGAGCTGCAAAATATTCCCCTTTCTTAGCAGATTTTCTCCTGTTTGTTTGCATGAAGAGCCCCAGAGGCTGCCTAGAGGAGGCTTATAGCTTTCCCACCAGAGGTGCCTTCGGGAGTCTCCAGCCAAGCCATCCAGATGTTGCACTGCAGGTCCCATCGGCCACAGCCACAGCCATTGTAGAGGGAAAGAAGGGAGCCAGCCAGAGCATCGATTGAGGGGCGGGGCGGGAGCGCTCGTGTTATGCAGAAGAGGAGGGTGCGGCTTGGCCGCGCATAGCCAATCCGGTGCGAGCTCCGGAAGGCCACGCCTCTTGGGCGGATTTTCCCAGCGCGGGAACGTCTTGAATTGCCAGGCAGGGGCGGGGCCTCCCGGGCGGCGGGGCGGGGCGCCCCCCTGGGCTTTGCATAAGGGGCGGGGCCGAAGGGCTGCGGCCGGGGGATTAGCGGCGCGGGGCTTTACGTAAGCGGGATTACCGCGGGGCCTCCGCTCCTCCGAGGGCGCCCACCGGCCGCAGCCCAGATGGGGGCCGCCGGCAGCAACCCCGCCGCGGAGCCTCCCCAACGGGGCTTCCCCACGAAGTTGCGGGTAAGGCAGGCAGAGCACGTGCAGAGCGCCTCCTGCGCCCCCAAGTGGGGAGGGGGTCGCGGCTGCACCTTCCCCCCACCGAGGAAGCCCTGGGGAGGGAGGGGGGTCCCGGGGTCGCGCAGCGGCGGGGGCGGGGAGCCCTTAAGTGGGGAGGGGGCTCCATGCCCGGGCAGGCGAGGGGGGCGAGCGGGCGGGGGGCTCCCTCGCTCCCCCCGCCCGGATTAAGAGGAGGACGGGGGGGGGCTTCCCTCTGCAAGGGGCGACCCAGTTGGGGGGGGGCATCGAGGGTGAGGGGCGCCTGCTGGCTACGGAGCCCCTCCTGGCCCTCGGGGGTCTCTCCGGAAAGCCCCCCCCCCGGCCTCGGCCGCTGCAGCCCCGGGATGCTGGCCAGAGCTGGGCTCCTTTCCGTGGCCGGCTGGGAAAGAGGATGGGAATTGTAGTCCAGCCGGCTTTGCACAGAGGGAGCCGAGCGGGGGCTCCGCCGTTGTTCCGAGGTTGCGCTGGCCCGAAAACCCTGCGCTGCGTCTGGACCCCGCGCAGCCAGCGATCTCTGCGCAAGCGGGGCTCTGCTCTGCGCCCCTCTCGCCCGGTGCCTGGCTGCTTTTCCCGGGACCGGAGCCTCCCCGGTGGGCGGCTGGTCTTCCCTGCCTCCCTTCCTTCCATCCTCACAACAGCCTTGCCAGGTAGGCAGGGAGAGGTTGACGGTGCTTTGTGCCCTGCAGGGAAGGGAAAACAGATGGACCCCAGGGAGGTATTCAAATTAAGAAAGGGGAGGGGGCTTCTGACCGAATTCCTTGCCCCTCTTTGGGGTGCATTTCCCCCTAGACGGGGCTGATTTCAGATGCCCCCCCCCCATTGCATTTCCCCCTAGACGGGGCTGATTTCAGATGCCCCCCCCCCCATCCTTCTGCTTTTATCCTTATCCATAAAATGTATAGGCTGCCCATCTTCCCTCAAGGAAACTCGGAGTTTTGCAATCATAAAAAATCAAAGTATAGAAATCGTAATAATGCAAAATCCCAAACATTGTGGCCAATTAAAAGACGGGCAGGATGGGGGGGCAGGAAATGGGGTGGGTGGGGGCAGGGGGACCTTTTGCTGGAGGTCTTTTCTCTCCCGCTGACCCTTCTTGGGGGGTCCCACGTCAGGCAGAGCCCCTCACGCACCTCTGTCCCCTCCGCAGGGCCACGGCACAGGACCTCTGCCGGATGCTCTGTGGGCGCGGAGCTGGAAACGCCTCCTCTCCCACCTGGGTGGGACTCTGCTGGGCCTGGAGCAGGCCTTGTCGCCCCGAAGCCCCCCGAAGAGAGAGCTGGGGCAGGGGGATGAGAAGACCCCCGATGCGGCGGGGGCCGAGTGGCCAACGGCTCCCCACGCCTCCCTCTTCCTGCCCGAGTTTCCTGTCCAGCCTCCACTGCGGCAGCAGCAACTCAAGGTGTGTGCCCGGATTCAGGATACGGGGAGGGGTCTTGGGGGGGGTGGGCTGCACCGTCACCCCTTTGCCTCTCTCTTGCCAGATTCTGGGCTTCCTGTCCAAGGGCACCTTTGGGACCGTCCTCAAAGTGCTGGACAGCTCTCAAGCGAAGGTCTTTGCGCTGAAGGTGAGCCCCCGTCCCTTCTCCCACCCCCACCCCCCCCATTTCGGGTCTCAGGCCCCACTCATCCCACCCACCCCCACCCCAATGTGTCTCCCACAGGTGTTGCCCAAAGCGGAGGTCCTTCGCAGGGACAGCGTCAGGCAGTGCAAAGAGGAGGTCAACATCCAGGTGAGGCTGGGGGCCTTTGGGGGGAAGGGGCTGAGGGGGGGGCGCGTTAGATCCCAGGGAGGGGCCACAGGGGGCAGGCCGCCTAAACAGGGGTCTCCGCCTGCTGAGAACCTCCAGCAGCAACGCTGGGCTGCCCATTTCGACTAGAATAGAACGAAAGGATTGGAAGGGGCCTTGGAGGTCTTCTAGTCCAGCCCCCTGCACAAGCAGGAGATCCCAAAAGCTGTTCTGGATATCTTACACTGTGATCCGGTTGGCAAGATGCGGAATAGCCTTCTGGCTTACTCGGCAGGGCTGTTGTAAGAATCTATTGGTGTTTATGATTTACTTACTATAGGTTTCCCCTGCCTTGACTGCTTTATAAGTAAGTCAAGGGAGCAAAAGTATCTCCTCCCGCCTCCTATTTTCCCCATCACAACAACCCTGCGAAGTAGGTTGAACCTGTCACCCAGCCGGCTTTCATACCCAAGGGAGGGCTGGAACTCTCTGTCTCCTAGTGGTTAGCCCAAGGACTCACGATCTGGTAGCCCATAATTGAAATCAATCACTAATCAATATTACTTTATTATTTGATAGCTTTTATTTTTATTTACTGTACTTATTAAACCTATATTGCCTCTGTCTCAGTCTGAAAACCGACTGGCAGGATTTGACAAAGGCTGAAACTCCCATTTCTCATATGTTTGTGTGTGTGTATGTATACACATACATATATTTATATTATTTATATTTATATTATTTATATTTATATTATTTATATTTATATTTATACTTATATTTATATATTTATATTTATACTTATACTTATACATATTTATATTATTTATATTATTTATATTATTTATATTATTTATATTATTTATATTATTTATATTATTTATATTATTTATATTATTTATATTATTTATATTATTTATATTATTATTTATATTATTTATATTATTTATATTATTTATATTATTTATATTTATATTTATTTAAATATTCCTGGCAGGTTGCAATAATTAAATTCCAGCCCCGGGAACGCCTTTAAAAACAAAGGTTGGACTTTAAGGAGCCACCAACGGCCATCGAGAAGGACCACGCCGGTCACTCTTGCAGGCGCTGGTTCTAAAGGCAGTGCCCCATGGACTCTATCCCTGCCCCAGTCATGCACAGCTTGAAAGGGGAGGGCGGTTTAATCACCATCATTGCTTAACGACCCCATAACCCCTTGCATTGGGGTGGAGTCTGGGCAACTGAATGGAGCTAGCAGAATCTTTCCTGGCCAGACGCCCTTCCTGTTGCCAATGCGGAGTTTTGTTCAGCAGAGATATTTCTCATCGTGCCCCGAGAGAGAAATATCGGCCTCTACCTAGGATTGAACTCACAGCCTCCTGATTGTGAAGTGAGGGCGGTTTAAGTCCAGTGATTTTTAAAGACTTTAAGGGGGAAATCTTAGCAACTGGAAGACCCATGGTCCTGCAACTGCAACCCAGAATTCTGGGAGTTGTAGTCCACGGGGTCTTCCAGTTGTGAAGATTGGACTCCCCTGGTGTAGCTGGCTGGGGAATTCTGGGAATTGAAGTCTTCACAGTGGCCAAGCTTGGACCCCCCTGTTTTTTACACAATGGATTTTGAGGGGGTTAGGAAGGAAAGAAAGCCCCCCCCCCAAAAAAAAAACACTCCAACCTTCCTACGGAGGAGGCACAAAACCCGGCTGCTTTGAGGCTGACCGGTTTCTCGCGACCCCCGTGGCTTTTACGATTTCCCTGGGATGCCCAGTTCATTTTCAGAGTCCCCAGCCTCATTCTCTACACCCCCCCACCCCCAGATAATGAAGCCCCCCCCCTCAATCTGGCTGGCTCTGACCCCCCCCCCTGTTTCTCTTCCTTCCCCAGAGGGAGGTCCACCACCCGTTCCTCCACTGTTTAGGAGACAGCTGGCAGGGAAAGCATCATCTCTTCATTAGTGAGTGAGCATCTGCCCTGGGGGGGCTTAGGTAGCCTAGACCCCCCCCCTTCCACTCCCCCCCCCACATCCCTCTGCTCCTGTGCTTGCCCCCTCCCTTTCCACAGCTCCCTCCAATCCCCTCACAGGGATTATTCCCTGCTCCTCTCTGCAGCCATAAATCTCCTTCTCCCCCCCCCCTTTTCATTTGGCCAATCCCTATAAGCCCCCCCCCAATCTGCGGATTGTCTTTCATCTCTTGCAATGAGGGGTGGGGGTGGGGGCAACGAGCAGGATGAGCTGCCAGGCCCCTTGAGTGAGGGGGGGTCTCTATTCTCCCTCCCCTCCATGCTTTCCAGTGTGCAGCTACTGCCGCTCCGGGGATCTCTTCACGCTGTGGAAGACGGCCGGGCCCTTGGGCGAAGGGGCCATCCGGCTCTTTGCCACGGAGCTGGTGCTGGTGTTGGGTGAGTGAGGGGCTGCCCCAGATGCTGCCCCTGAGATGGCCTCTTGGGCCTGCCTGCGCGAGACCTCAGCCCTCTGTTCTTCCTTTTATGCTGGCTCTCTGCCTGGTATAATAAACCTTTTATTGCATTAAGTGGGGCAGTGCGCTCAGGAGATGCAACCCCTCTTAATGCCAGCATCATCATCATCTTCTTTTAACGACCCCCACAATCCCTTGCATTGGGGTGGAGTCTGGGCCACTGAATGCAGCTAGCAGAGCGTTTACTGGCCCGATGCCCTTCCTGTCGCCAATGCGGAGTTTTGTTCAGCAAATTTATTCCCAGCATGCCCAGAGAGAGAAATATCTGCCTCTACCTAGGATCGAACTCACAGCCTCCAGATTGTGAGGCCACTGCACCACCCCACTTAATACAATCATCATCATCATCATAAAACAACAACAACAACTGTGGAAAAAGAAATTGTGTGTTGTCCCGATTGTAATTGGAGGAGCAATACCTAAAGGGCTACCTCGCTATTTGGAAATTCTAAATTTATCAGATTTGAACATTCTGATTCCACAAAAAAACCTCCCTACTTGGAACAGCTTCTATCCTCCGACGTTACCTTAACGGTTCCTAGGTCCTTGGTTAGGACTCGAGCTGTTGAGCTACCAACCAGCCCCAAAGGCTGAGAATCTCACCAATGATTAACCATGCAATAATAATCATAATCATAATAATGATGATGATGATGATGATAATAATAATATAATGTAATTATTGGCCAATTGTGATTGGACACTCAATAAGTTTGTCTCTGGTGCAAAACCTCTCAGTGTACGTAAAAGCTATAAGTGATAAATTATGATCACAGTCATCGTAAAAATTAATTGCCAGGAGTGGGAGGCGCACAGCTATTCCTCACACGAGCCCCAAATTTCCGTTGCTAGGTGAGACCGTTGCTAAGTGAGTTTTGCCCCATTTTGCAACCTCTTGTGCCGCAGCTGCGAAGCAGGTCGTTGCATCTAACGGAATCGCCCAGTTTTAACTTTGCTGCTCGTCAGCAGCCGGCTGGGAAGGCCCCCCCCCCCCATGGCCATCAGGTGACCCCGGGATGCCAGGATGGTCATAACTGCAGGCCGTTATGGATTTGGATCCCGTGACGGTAGCGATGATGTAACTTTTGACGTTGGACCTCACCTTCCCCACAGCTGGAAGCAGCTGGCATTATGGGATGCTCCGAGGGCTCTTTTCCTTGGCTGCCTCTCAGCTGGGGGATGTTTCTTGCAGACTTTTCATGACCCAGCTAGGGAACATCGTCATCATCATCGGGCTAGTAAGGAGGAGTAAATTGAGGGTAAATCCCCTTCTCTTCTAACCCTGATGACATTACCTAGTTCGGTCATGAAATGTCTGCAAGAAAAGAGCCAAAGATAGCGGGCACCAAGTCTTCCTCATCCTCCTCTCCTTCCTCTTCTCCCTTCACTAACCACCCGAGGTGGCGCAGTGGTTAAATGCAGCACTGCAGGCTGACTGCTAGATCAGCAGTTCAGCGGTTCAAATCTCACCGGCTCAGGGTTGACTCAGCCTTCCATCCTTCCGAGGTGGGTAAAATGAGGACCCGGATTGTTGTTGGGGGCAATATGCTGACTCTGTAAACCGCTTAGAGAGGCCTGAAAGCCCTATGAAGCGGTATATAAGTCCACTGCTATTGCTATATAAGTCCAACTGCTACTGCTATTCACTTCCTCTCCACAAACCCCTCTCCCTTCCAGCACTGATTATGTTACCTAGCGGGGTCACGAAATGTCTGTTAGAAAACCACCCAGCTCAGAGAGCACCAAGGACCCCGCAGTTCAACCCAGAGTTACAAATATCCTCCCTTTATGACGCTCTCTCTCCTTTTGCAGCCTACCTTCACAACCAGGGGATTGTGCACCGGGACATCAAGGTAGGAGACCCCGAACTCGCTTCCTGGAGTGGGCTCAGGGGCTGGGCAGGGCAACCCGATTCTCAAGGGGCTGCAAAGCATTTGCCCCCTCTCTTGTTGGCAGCCCCTTAAAAGCAATTCTCCACCCCAGGAGGAGGAAGGAGGGGGGGCTGCCGGGAATTAATCTGGGCTCCGTTGATTCCTGTTGTGATTGTTATTATTATTTTGCTTTCTTGGCAGATGGAAAACATCCTTTTGGATGAACAAGGTAACAGTGGGAGGGAGGGGGGAGGGAGGGAGGGGTCGCCGGCTGGCCCCGCAGCCTCAATTAGGCCTCAGAAAAGGCTGGGGAGGGAGCCGACTCGGCTGCAGGGATGGGCAGTAAGTGGAACGCACGCCGGGCGGCTGGGAAGGCTGCGGCAGACACGTGAGGCTGGGATGCGCCAGTCTTCAGCCAGCTGTTCAGCCAGCTGTTCCCCGGCCCAGGAAGTCCATGCCGCTCCCCCACGCATGGGGGCAAAAGCAGGGGTCTCCCTTCTGCCAGGAGCCCCTAGGATACGGGGGGGGGGGGGATTATGGCAGCCGCCTGTGGACTTCAACTCCCAGGATTCCTGGCGCATTCAGGAAGACGCCAGCCATGCTTCAAAGTTACGCTCAACCCCCCCCAAAAGGAGACTTGTGACCCAGATGGTCAGGCTGCCCCCCTCGGACCCTTAGCACCGAAGTAGCCACATGACCACGCTCCAGGACAGTGAAAACGGACCGTTCCTTCTGTGTGGGGCGAAACTGAGCCTGTGGGTTTGCTTAACGACGCAGCATTCGCCTAACGACTGCTGCAAATCGTAACATCCTAAATTTTTACCACTGTGATGACTTAACGACCATTGTGGTTGGACTCTGTTAAGGTCGTAACTCGAACCTTTGGGAATTCTGGCAGCTGAAGTCCTCAGGTCAAGTTAGGTAGTCCTCCACATACAACTGTTCGTTTAGTGACCAAAGTTATAACGGCACTGGACCGTTTTTCACACTTAACGACCGTTGAAGCATCACATGATAAAAATTCCGACGCTTGGCAGCTGACTCACATTTATGACGGTTGCCGTATCCCGGGGGCACGTCATCCCCTTTTGCGACCTTCTGACAAGCGAAGTCAGTGGGGGAAGCCAGATTCACTTAAGAACCATGCTATTCACTTAACAACTGCAGTGATTCACTTAACAACAGTGACCATAAAGGTCATAAGATGGGAGAAAACTCGACAAACGTCTCGCTTAGTGACAAAACGTTTGGACTCGGTTGTAGTCGGAAGTCGGGGACTCCCTGTCGTTGATCTCTCTCTGCTTTATGCCCCACCTGGCCCAGGTCACCTGAAGCTGGCCGATTTCGGCCTCTCCCGGCACCTACTCTGGGGCAGCCGAGCCTTCACCATCTGTGGGACCCTCCAGTACATGGGTAAGGCAGTCGGCAGGAGGGGAGGGGAGGGGAGGGGAGGGGGCAGCCGGGCAGCCGATATCATTGACCCTCTGCTCTTCCTTTGGGGCAGCCCCAGAAGTGCTGAGAGGCGGCCCCTACGCCCACCCCGCCGACTGGTGGTCCCTGGGGGTCCTGCTGTTTGCGATGGCCACTGGGCAGGTAAGGAGGGGAACAGGATCGGGGGGGGGGTGTCTCTTGGCACCCCAGGAATCTGCCTCCACCATCGGCAGCCAGTCGGGAAGGATCGCTGGAAGTTCTCAAGATCAGACAGCCATTTATCCGGGGTTGAGTGTGGGTCCTTAACCTTGGACAGGGGGTTGGGCTAGATGATCTCCCAGGACCCTAGGATTCTATGATAAGCAGCAAAGCGAGAGGGATGGAGGGGCTGAGCCATCCTGGCTCCACTCTGGTTTCTTTAAGCCTCTTCGGTGCCGATGCCAACTTTTTGGGAAGCCTTTTTTTTTTTACTATCTATTCCGAGGTGGCGCAGTGGTTAAATGCAGCACTGCAGGCTACTTCAGCTGACTGCTAGTTCTGCAGTTCAGCGGTTCAAATCTCACCGGCTCAAAGGTTGACTCAGCCTTCCATCCTTCCGAGGTGGGTGAAATGAGGACCCGGATTGCTGTTGGGGGCGATATGCTGACTCTGTAAACCGCTTAGAGAGGGCTGAAAGCCCCATGAAGCGGTATATAAGTCTAACTGCTATTGCTATTGCTATTATGGGTCTCCATACTGTGCCAGGGAGTCGAGGGGAGAGCTCTGCTGCCCCCTGCTTGTCGGGTGGCTGAGCAGCCAGAGGGGCTTGGGTTGAACGGGGTCTTTCCCTCCCCAGTTCCCTGTCCCCCCGGAGAGGGACCACCTGGCAATGCTGCGGAGCGTGAAGCAGAGCGCGTACACCATCCCGGCCGGGCTCAGCTGGGGCCTCCGTCTCCTGCTCAGCGAGGTGAGTTTCCTTTCTTCCCTCCCCAAGCCCCCCCAACCCATTTGCATCCTCTCCCCTGGAAGCCCCTCTCCCCACCCTCCAGATCTCCCCTCTGAAATTTCTGGGCCAAGACCCTGCTTGCAGAGAGGGCTGCGATGGGGGCATTCACGGGGGTCCCTTGGCTGAGATGGAGAAAGGGTGCCAGGTGGGGGGTGTTCCCCTCCCCCCTGCCAGGATTGAGGAAGGCCCACACCTGAACAATTCCTAGTTATGTCAGCATTACCCAGGTCAGGGGTCTCCAACCGTTGCCACTTTAAGACTTGTGAATTCTGGGAGTTGAAGTCCACAAGTCTTAAGAGAGGCCCAGATTGGAGGCTTGTTGAGGAATTCTGGGAGTTGAAGTCCACAAGTCTTAAAGAGGCCCAGGTTGGAGGCTTGCTGAGGAATTCTGGGAGTTGAAGTCCACAAGTCTTAAAGAGGCCCAAGTTGGAGGCTTGCTGGGGAATTCTGGGAGTTGAAGTCCACAAGTCTTAAAGAGACCCAGGTTGGAGGCCCCTGATCCAGGTGGTTGCCAGGTAACCCCCCCCCTTTCTCTCCTCCAAGCTCCTGTGCCAGGACCCTCAACGCCGGCCCTGCCGCCTTCCCCACTTCCGCGCCCACCTCTTCTTCCGTGGCATGAGCTTCGATGCCGACACCCTCAGGAAGCAAGTGGCAGATTTCGCCCTGGGCTGGCAGCCCCTGCAGAGCCCCCCCGTGGACCCAGCTGCCTTCTTGGAATTCGACTGTGATCTGGGGGGGCCCTGAGGCACCGGCATGCCCAAGGGATGCAGCGCCCCAGCAGTGCCCACGTAGATGCTCTTGGCGGACATTTCTTGGCATGGATCCTCGGGCCGACACCCCACCGGAGACCCCCAAGGCGGATCCCCCCGTTACCACCAGCAGGACGTGGGCCCCGTCTTCCTTCTCTGTGGTGCTTTTGGGGAAGGCTTGGGGTGGGTTTGGAGACCACCAATGTTGGGGGCTGGAAGAGGCAGATCTGCAGAGCAGGATGGGAGGAGGGGATTCTCCTCTTCCTACTGTTCGTATATTGTTACAGGTAGTCCTCTACTTACGACAGTTCATTTTGTGACTGCTCGAACTTACAATGGGACTTGCGTTTACACACTTACAATCCCCAGGGCAGTGTTTCTCAACCTTGGCAACTTGAAGATGTCCGGACTTCAACTCCCAGAGTTCCCCAGCCAGCATTTGCGAAACACTGTCCTAACCACTGCTGGGGAATTCTGGGAGTTGAAGTCCGGACATCTTCAAGTTGCCAAGGTTGAGAAACACTGCCCCAGGGTCATGTGATCAAACTTGAGATGCTCAGCAACTGACTCATATTTACGACGGCTGCAGTGTCCCGTGTGTGTGTGTCTGTCTGTCTCATAATCCTCTTTTGCAACCTTCCGGGCAGCAAAGAGGGAAGACTGATCCACTTAACAGCCACGTGGCTTAACAATTGCAAGGATTCACTTAGCAACTAGGACAACAAAAAGGTCGTAAAATGGGGCAAAGCTCATTTCACAATAGTCTCGCTCAGCAACAGGAACTTTGGCCTCAATGGTGGCCGTAAGTTGAGGACTACCCTGTAACTGGTTCAGTCGTCTTGTTGACGGTTTGCAGACTGCACACCCACCCCCCCTTTGCGGTGGGCTTAGCCCTCCGCCTCATACCGGAAATCTTTTTGGGGGGGTCCCTGCTTGGTTTTTAGGGGGAGGGGAGACAGTTCAGGGTCTGGGGATGCTACTCAGGGTTTACAGAATAAATAGCTCCTTCTGATCCAGGGGTGTCGAACCTTTAAGACTTGTGGACTTCGACTCCCAGAATTCCACAGCCAGCAGAACAGCAAAGCAAAGCGAAGCCGGCTGAGGAATTCTGGGAGTCGAAGTCCACAAGTCTTAAAAGTTCCCACGGTTCGACACCCCTGGTCTCATCCTTGCGTAAGTTGATTAAAAACAAGCCAGCAGAATTAAAGCCCTTGCTGAATTCTGAGCCATGCAATCCTCTGAACCAGGTTGATTTTGATTTTTTTCACTTTCTCCACTTATGTTGACGTATCATGGTTTATGTTAGCACCCACGCACACACATATATTTCCCCATTTGTTCAAAGCAATTAAAAGACTTTGCTAAAAGTGTTTTTTTTTTGCTGTCTTCTGTCTTCCCCAGCGCAGAGGGGACTTTTCCAGATCAAAGGATCCAAATTGGCCCTAAGGGGGGGGGGGCTGACTCTTTGACAACCTGTGGACTTCAATTCCCAGAATTCCCAGGAGGCATTCCTAGGCATTCTGGGAGTTGGAGTCCCCAGGTCATGAAATCACCCTAGCTCACCCCCTGCATTAAGTGTCTTTCTCTGCACACTCGCTCCGAGTTGGAAAAACCATTTTAAAAATTTATTGTGGCGTTTCAGCTGAAAGAGGGGAAATGGGACAAAGGATTTTATGTTCAGTAGGATTAAAAAGGACAGAAGAACGAATGGATTGGATCCAAAAATCACCCCACTCAGTTGGATCAGAGATATAATGGACAGCTGGAAGGGAGCTTGGCGGTCTTCTAGTCCCCCACCCCCCAAGCAGGAGACCATAAACCAGGGGTCCCCCAAAATTGACAACTTTTAAGACTTTTGGGACTTCAACTCCCAGAATTCCTCAGCCAGCAAAGTCTTAAAGGGGCCAAGTTTGAAGACCTCTCCCCTAAACCATTCCAGCCAATTGGCTGTCCTTTCTCCTCTGGAAACCCACCGGTGATGGAGCACCCATAACATCTGGTGGCAAGTTGTTCCACTGGTTAATTCTCACTGCCAGGAAATTCACCTTTACTTCAGTGTTTCTCAACCTTGGCGGCTTGAAGTCCTGGGGACTTCAACTCCCAGAATTCCCCCAGCCAGCTCTGCTGGCTGGGGGATTCTGGGAGTTGAAGTCCCCAGGACTTAAAGTCGCCAAGGTTGAGAAACACTATAAATCTAGATTGTCAAACCCTCCCATCAATTCCGCCTCGTCCTGCCTTCCGGGGCTCTGAAGACCAAGCCAAGCCCTTGGGGGACAGACAGCCCGTCTAGAAGACCCCTTGCCTTGATGTTGCACTTAACGACCTCCATCTGGTTTTTCCTCCTTTCTTTCATTCCGACGTTATAAGAGCGCAGTTAGAAACCAAACGTCTGTCAAAATAATTTTATCTACGAGTTCTAAACGCTTCAATTCTAACCTACTAAATTGCAAACTCGACCTTCCCTTCTTTCCGTAACGTCCATTCCAGACGCGTGTCCCACGACCCTCCCTTCTCTCGAGCCCCCGGGGGAAAACGCCTTCCCGTCTCGGGCTCCAGGGCAAACAGCTCTGCTGCTGCTGCTGCCTAGAAATCACGTTTACACGCCAACCAGGAGGAGACGCGTGTCGGAGTATTCCCACGTGTGAGCAGCAGGGAGGGGGAGAGAGAGAGAGAGAGAGAGAGAGACGCGTGTCTTCGGATATTACCGCGTCCCCGCCAATCAGCGTCCTGGAAGGGGGCCGCTGGGCGTGGCTTCGCAGCGGGCCCCTCCCCTCCGCCCAAAGCCTCGCGGCCAATCAGAGGCGGCGGTTTCATTCAAAAGCGAAACCCGCGCGAGGGCGGCGAGCGTCTCCCGGCATGGCTGAGTCGGGGTCGCCGAGCGGGAGGGGCCAGGTGAGTGCGGGCGCTGGGAGGGGGGGGCTTCCCCAGAGCTGGACTACAAGACCCATCCTCCCCAGAGGGTTTTGCAACTGGGGTGGAGGGGGGGGGGCGCTGCCTTTCTCCCTCCCTGCCGCCTCCCAGCTGTTTATCTCGTCCAGGGGGGGGGTCTTCAAACTTGGCCCCTTTAAGGCTCGTGGACTCCAACTCCCAGAATCCCCCAGCCAGCTATTCTTCCTGGTCTTAGCTCTGCTGGCTGGAGAATTCTGGGAGTTGGAGTCCACGAGCCTTAAAGGCACCAAGTTTGGGGACCCCTGATGTGGTCCCAAACATCTGGAGAGGCACTTAATTGGGGAAGGGGAGGTGTGTGCGAGAAACGAGGCTGCGTTGGGGCTTTTCTTCCCTGGGAAAGCGTGAAACAGGCCCCCTTTCCTCTCCCGGTTGGGAGTGCGAGGGCGGTGGCGGCCCTGGAAGTCTTGAGGACTAGAAACTTTAACTTGCTTTGGAACCTTCCAAGGCAGACTGTGCTGTGCAGAGGCCCTCTGGTTGCCCTTGGGGGGCAGGGAGGGGTCGCTGCCAGCCTCCCCCTCTGGGCTCTCCCCCCCCCCATTTTTTTTTTCCCAAATAAAATCATCCTCCATTACAAAATTGTAGAAAGTCAATTGGTTACACAGAGTTTTCGTGCATCCCTTCCGCCGTCATCACCTCTAATTCATATCAAATTATCTACTTTACATCACATATATTTATATATATTGCTATCATCATACCTCATCCTTCATATGCCTATAGTTGTTTTAACGTCCCTTTATAACATACGTTCCAAACTTTAAAACAAAGCCACATAGTGGCATTCCCTTATCTATTTCCAATTTCATCCAATCACATTATACCTTTATAACACATTCAAAATAAAAAATTATGTTTAATAACAAAGTTTTTAAACCTCTTAATTATTGTTTACAATTTATATCCAATTTTCCTTTTATCCTGTCAATACAAATTATTGCATTATCATTATCAGTCATTTAGTTTGACTGTTTAACATACTTTTTCCCCTTTTTTCACCCTTTAAAAATTTATACCAAATTTCCTCTTATCAAACCAATACATATGTATACATTGTTATCATTATCAATTATTTACCTAACTTTATCATTATCACTACATTTTTTACATAAAGCTCTAATTTTAAGTAAATTTAACTAGTGTTTTGTTATTAATTTTCATTATCTCAACCTGTGTCTTTCCAGTAATAATGTAGTCTTATTTCTTTTGCCATTTGTGGAATTGATCTTCTGGTTATTTCCTTAATCAAATTTGTTTGGACATCTCTTCGCAACTTGTTGCTTATTATATATCTTGTAAAATCTCGAAATCCTCCATCAGCTTCTTTAATCGGTTTATCTTTGGTTATCAGTAGTGTTTTGGTCAAAATTTCTCTCCTTAAGTCCACCCATCCTTCTCTTTTTCCTTCTTCTATACCAGTGTTTCTCAACCTTGGGAACTTGAAGATGTCCGGACTTCAACTCCCATTCGCTGGCTGGGGAATTCTGGGAGTTGAAGTCCGGACATCTTCAAGTTCCCAAGGTTGAGAAACACTGTTCTATACCATGAAATCTGTAGTGAAGCACCTTTCCATCAATCTTCCCTTTCCTTGTTCCACTCTTTCCATCTCCAACCACACTCAGTTCACTGTCAATATCCACAGTTATCATGCCTCTTTGTTCATTTTCCCCCTGAGTTTTTAGAACTCCAGCCTCCACTTTTTCCATTTGCTGAATATCTTCTATTTGCTGAGTATCTTCCATTTTTCCATCAGGTTTTGCAAAGTTTATATTTTCAATATTTTCCAATCTCTTCTCAATTCTCTCTGTTGTTTCTAATAATTTTTGAATGCCCGACATAATCTGTTGTAGTGTTATGGGTTTCTTTTTGAAGTCACATAGCAATAGCAGTTAGACTTATATACCGCTTCCTAGCCCTCTCTAAGCGGTTTACAGAGTCAGCATATTGCCCCCAACAACAATCCGGGTCCTCATTTTACCCATCTCGGAAGGATGAAAGGCTGAGTCAACCATGAGCCGGTGAGATTTGAACAGCCGAACTGCAGAACTGCAGTCAGCTGAAGTGGCCTGCAGTGCTGCATTTAACCACTGCGCCACCTCGGCTCTATCATCCTTGTGTCCCCTCCGCAGTGGCAGATGGGGGTGGGTGTCCCCCTCCCTCCCACTTAACCTCCCCCTGTTTGACCACAGGACCCAGCGGCTTCCTCTGCGCAGAATGGGCCCAACGAGTCACCCACGCCGGGCACCATCTCCTGGACGGCCCCCCTGGCCTGGCTGGAGCAGCTCCTGCCCGCTTCACCCCTGCTCACCGACCTCCGCCGCACCCTCTCAACCGGGGCCCCCCAGCAGGAGGGCTGGAGCTCCCCCGGGGACACTGCCAGCCCCCTTCCCCCGGGGTCTCATGGAGGCCTGGGTCCAGCATTGGAGCACCGGACCAGCACGCCTCTTTCGAGGGCGTCTCCAGGAGCCTGGGAAACCTCCACCAGCTGCCAGGACCTGGGGCCAAAGCCCCCCTTGGAGCAGGCTGGGCCCCTCGCCTCGCCCTGCTTGGCTGCCCCGGAGGCTGATGCTGCGGCCTCGCCGGAGGGCCAGGAATTGCCTACTGTGTGCCAGGACCTGGGCACTGCCCGCATCCCCCCAGCGTGCTGCGAGTGCCACGGCCTTTGGGGGTCTCCCCTGAGCGTCCTGGGCGAGGGGCTTGTCTCTCCGGCAGGGAAGGAGCCCTCCTGGCAAGGGATGGGCAGCAACCCTCCCTGCCTCACCTGTGCCCAGGGCACCAGTGTCACCCCCGTCTCCGTGGCGTCTGCGGCGGCCTGGACGTCCCAGCTGAGCCTCCGAGAGGCTGGAGTGAACACCTCCCCTGCGGAGAAGGCCACCACCAACGAGAACACAGCCCAGACGGACTCCCTTCTCTGGCAGTAAGTATTGCTGGTACAGGGCCCCCCCCCGCTCTGTCCCTCCCCTGGGCCCTTCAAGGCTGGGGCCAGGGGAGAAACTGAGGCAGCCAGGCCATTTCCTCTCCCCGTCAGAGGAGGGGGCGAGGCGTGGGTGGTGGGCTGGAAAGGCGACGGGCACCCAGAGTGAGGCTGGGGGTGTGATGGGGAAGCTCCAGTCGTTCCAGGGTGCCTGGCACAGTTTTATTGATGAAGATTTTTCACCCACCTTTTGCTACTTCATAAGTCACTCTGGCAGTCCTCTTTTCCCCCCACAACCACCCTGTGAGGTAGGTTCATGTGGACGGAAGAGGGACTGGCCTAAGGCGGGAGTAGAACTCCCCGTCTCCCGGTTCTGGGAGTCAAAGTCCACCCATCTTAAAGTGCGCCAAGGTTGAGGAAGAGCTAAGAGAGAGGGCTTATGGGAAATGGTTCCTCCAGCAGCAGAACTGGTCTACCTTTGCCTTGGCTAAGAGCCAAGAGGGGAGGGGGCTACCTCTGGGCAGGATATGGGTGGGGGGGACCCAAAATCCCAGGGGGGGTTGGGGTTAAATTGGAAATCTAAGATCCAGTTTCTCAGCAGGCGCCTCTTCCAGGCCCATCACCCCTTCGCACCCAGAGCCCAAGGGCTGGGGGGGGGAGACCCCTACCCCACCGCCTGGACTGAAGGGGGGGGTTCCTGTCTCCCCAGCTGCTCCCGGGACCAGCTGAGCCTCCTCTCCCGGGCGGAGCTGGAGGGGCGCCTGGAGAGCACCCTCATCATCATGGAAGCCCTCTCGTACCAGATCCGGGCCGCCCACGAGCTCCGGCCGTCGGCAGCCCCCGTGGGGCCAGCAGAGCAGAGGGAGGCGGCCACCCAGACCCCCAGCGCCATGTCCAGCGAGGTGAGGCTGGGGGTGGGTGGGAGACAGAAGGGGGACCTGCAGGGAATCTGAGCTTGACGGGCAGCACGGTCTGTCCTCTGCTGTGGACTAGCAACTTGTTTCTTTGGCCTGGAAGCGGCTGGGGGGGGGGGTCTTCCCAGTCCATCTCTGCCCGAGGCCCCCTTGCCCCTGATTTGCCCCCCCCCCCAGCCCAACAGCTCAGAAGGCTGAAGAAGCCCCTTCCTCCCCCTGAGATGCCCCCATGAAGAGCAGGGGGTTGCACAGAAGTGGAGCCGGTAGTCCTCAACTTACAACAGTTCAGTTAGTGACCATTCAACTTCAGACGTTTTCACACTTACGACTGTCGTTGCAGCATCCCCCGATGGTCACCCGATCAAAA
Organism: Thamnophis elegans; assembly: GCF_009769535.1. Classification (NCBI taxonomy): domain Eukaryota; kingdom Metazoa; phylum Chordata; class Lepidosauria; order Squamata; family Natricidae; genus Thamnophis; species Thamnophis elegans. The sequence goes on from NC_045544.1 coordinate 142,053,590, forward strand.
TTTCGGACACTTGGAAACCGACTTATATTTGTGATGCTCCGACTGTCTCAGGGTCACTTCGCCCCCCAATTAGGCTCCTTCGGGTCAAAGTCAACTGGGGGGGGGGCGCAGATTCACTTAGCAACCTAGTGACTGACCAGACAAGTGCAGTCACTCGCTTAACGACTGTGGCAAGAAAGATTGTAAAACGGGTGGGAAATTCACTTAAGAAATGTGTCGCTTAGCGACATAAATTTTGGCCTCAGTTGTGAGCTTCTGTCAGGCAGGGAAGACCTGCAAAAGGGGGGGGGGTACTTGCAGCCCCCTGTGCACCCCAGCCCCCCCCCCTCAAACCCAGAGAAGCCTCAACTTGATTTGGCTGCACGAAGTGCTTTTGGGGGGGGGGGGTGTCTGGTGCTCCCCAATACGGGGAATTTGGAGTCATCCAGAATATTCCAATAGGGGAGTACAGGTAGTCCTCGGTTTAGGACCACAATTGAGCTCTAAGTTTCTGTCGCTAAGTGAGACACGGGGTGAGTTTTGGACCATTTTGCAACTGTTAAGTGAATCCCGGCCCCACTGATTTTGCTTGTCAGGAGGTTGCAATAGGGGATTGCGTCACTCACACCCACACACACACATCCCCCACACACACACGGGACGCTGTGACCGCCATAAATACGAGCCAGTTTCCAAGTGTCCTGATTTTGATCCGGTGACCCACGGGGATACTTCTGCAACAGTCGTAAGTGTGAAAAGCAGCCATAACTCTGAAGCTGAATGGTGACTGAGACACTGAAACTCTTTATTTCCCAAACGGCCGGATTCTGACCACGTGACTGGGGGGGAGAGGCTGCAACCCTTCTGAAAAACGGTTTCTCAGTGCCGTTGTAACTTTGAACGGTCACTAAATGAAACGCCTGTAAGTCCAGGACTCCCTGTCCCTTCCACTCCGCAGGGAGTCGAGGGTCTTTCCTTCCTAGAGGCCCCAACTGAGACAGGCCTGACAGTCCCCGTTCCCTCCTGGCAGTCCCCAAGTCCCGTCTCCCCTCCGGCACCCGGGGTCCCCCCCCTGCTGGCCTGAGGGTCTCGTGGGGTCTCCTTTGGCAGGCGGAGGAGCGACTCTACCGCGGACTCTACGTGGCGGGGCGGCTGCGCTTCCGGTCCCTGAAGGGCTGCCAGGAGAAGCTGCAGGGCCTCGGCCGGTGGCTGGAGGGCGCCAACGAGGAGATGGCGAGTACCCAGGGCCCGGCTCAGTCGTGGGGAGGGGGGCTGGGGAGGGGAGGGGGGGCTCGTTTTCCCTCTTGGATCTCAGCTGCGCACAGAAGCCCTTGACTTAAGACTGGCCAGTTAGTGACCGTTGGAAGTCACGGCGTATCTCCCTGGAGGTTCAGGCAGTCCTCAACAACAGAGTCCCTCGCAGCTGTTAAGGGAGCAACCCGGCCGTTAAGTGAACCTCGTTTCCCCATTAGGTCGTATGACACCACCCACCCCCAGACAGGGGGGGGGGGGTTTCTGCCCGGGATTTAGCCTCCCTTCCCCAGCCACCATTCCCAGAGTAACCCAACCGCAGAGGGGGTGCCCTGCTGGGGGGGAATGGGGGATTACTACCCGGTGGGCCACTTCCTCCCCCTGCCCAGCCCAACGTGCCCCCCCTCCCTCTGCAGAGAGCCTGGTCATCTGACTCCAGGCAGCTCCTGGCCACAGTGGACGCCTCCTTCCAGCACCTCCAGGACGGCCGGAGGTCCCTCTGCCAGCAGGTGAGCATGGGGGAGGGGAGGGGCCTTTCCTCCTCTCCCTCTTACTTCCTCCCCCTTCCTTGCCTTTCCTTCCTCTTTCACCCTTCTTCCTTCCTATCTATTGCTCCCTCCCTCCCTTCCTTCCGCCTTTCTCAACTCCTTCCTTTCCTCCTCTCCTTCTTTCACCCTTCTTTCCTTCCTCTTCCCTTCCTTGCCTTTCCCTCCTCTTTCACCCTTCTTCCTCCCTCCCTATTGCTCCCTTCCTTCCTTCCTTCCTTCCTTTTGTCTTTCTCATTTTCCTTTCCCTTCCTTCCTTTCTTCTCTCCCTCTTTCTTCCTCCCTTCCTCTTCCCTTCCTTGCCTTTCCCTCTTCTTTCACCCTTCTTCCTCCCTCCCTCTTTCACCCTTCCTTCCTTTTCCCTTTCCTTCCTCTTTCACCCTTCTTCCTTCCTTCCTTCCTATTGCTCCCTCCCTTCCTTCCTTCCTTCCTTCCTTCCTTCCTTCTGCCTTTCTCAACTTGTTCCTTTCCTCCTCTCCCTCTTTCACCCTTCCTTCCTTCCTTCCTCTTCCCTTCCTTGTCTTTCCCTCCTCTTTCACCTTCCTTCCTTCCTCCCTATTGCTCCATTCCTTCCTTCCTTCCTTCCTTCCTTCCTTCCTTCCTTCCTTCCTTCCTTTTGTCTTTCTCATTTTCCTTTCCCTTCCTTCCTTTCTTCTCTCCCTCTTTCTTCCTCCCTTCCTCTTCCCTTTTTTGGCTTTCCTTCCTCTTTCACCCTTCTTCCTCCCTCCCTATTGCTCCCTTCCTTCCACCTTTCTCAACTCCTTCCTTTCCTCCTCTCCCTCTTTCGCCCTTCCTTCCTTCCTTCCTCTTCCCTTCCTTGCCTTCCCTTCCTCTTCCCCCACCCCTGCCCCGGCTCAAAGCCCTCCTCTCCCCTCCTGCAGCAGAAGGCGATGGGCCGGCTGCTGGCTCAGAGCAAGGCCCAGGTGCAGCAGTGGGGCCAGAAGCAGGAGGCCATGACCCGGGAGCTGGAGGCGGCCCTGGAGGCGAAGGATGCGGTAGGAGAGAAGGGCAGGGGTCTCTTGCACCACCCACCCCCGCCCCTCCTCAAAGCTCAGCCTGGGGGAAAGCGGCCAGGATGCCAGCCAGGCGCCTCCAGCCCCCCCTTCTCCCCAAGGGCCCCTTGCATGATGGGGAGGGGGGATGACAGCAAATGGGGGAGGATTGCAGGGGCCGCCTGTGGTTTGCATCCCTGGCTGCCAATCGGCTCCCCCAGGAGTGTGCCTGTAGAGGTAGTCCTTGACTTACAACCATCCGTTCAGGGACCGAAGTTAACATGGGCCCTGAAATAAGGATCTTTTCACACATACGACCGTCTGGGCATCCTCGGGGTCCCCCGATCAAAGTTTTGGCAACTGGCTCCTGTTCAGGACGGTTGCAGAGTTCAGGTGACCACCCCCCCTTTTTTTTTTAGACCTTCTGACCAGCAAATCCCAGATTTCACTTAACAACAACGGGTTAGCAGCACTTAGCAACGGCGGCAAGAAAGGTCGTAAACTGGAGCAAGGCTAACTTAGCCACAGAAATGTAGCTCTCGTAGGTCAAGGACCGCCTGTGTCACGCCCTGGGGGGGGGGCGAACGTGACCTCTCACTGCCCCCCCGCCCCCCTTTCCCTTGCAGGCCAACCTGGTCCGGGAGTCGGTGCAGTCTGAGGCTGCCTCCAAAATCCGGACGCTGGAGCAGACCGCGGAGTCCCGGCAACGCTTGTGGGCCCTGCTGCAGGAGGCGAAGGAGCTTAAGGTGGGGGGGGGGCAAGGGAGGGGCGGGCAGGAGGGGGGGCAGTTGCTTCCCTCCAATGTCTGCAGCTCCCTCTGTGCTCCCCCCCCCCTTTTGCAGGTGGATCTGTTGGCCGGATACGGCTGCCACGTGGCCAAAGGAGACGAACTCGCGGCAGCCCTGAAAGCCGACTGGGCTCGGATGCGGCTGGACGTAAGTGCTGCCCACTGACTCCCCCCCCCCCCTCCGTCCCTCTCCCAGAGGCTCCCTGTGCTGGCTGACAAGGGGGGTCCTTGGTCTCTTCCCTCCCCTTCCCCTCCCCTAGTACCAGGAGTACCGCAGCGTCGTCAGCAAGTGCCTCGTGGCCCACCGGAAGATGGCGGAGGAGGTGGAGGCCGCCCGGACGGAAGGCGCCCAGCACCGAGAGGCAAGGCTCTTTCCTGGGGCGGGGGAGAAGGGGGGGGCTGCTTCAGTCCTTAGGGCAGTGTTTCTCAACCTTGGCGACTTTAAGTCCTGTGGACTTCAACTCCCAGAATTCCCCAGCCAGCATAGCTGGCTGGGGGATTCTGGGAGTTGAAGTCCACAGGACTTAAAGTCGCCAAGGTTGAGAAACACTGCCTTAGGAGACCCCCATGGGTTGTGCTACAACATTGTCCCGTGGACACTGGGCCAGAGGCCGGCTGCACAGGTGGCCCTCGACTTAACCACCACGGGTGTAGCCCACAATTTCCGTGGCTAACCGAGACTAAGGTTGCTGAGTGAGTTTGTCCCCATTTTACCACCTTCCTTGTTACAGTCGTTAAGTGAATTGCTGCGGTTGTTGGCGAGACGAATCTCATTTCCCCGTTCGGCCGTTCGATGTTGCAGCGGCACTGGGGAGAAAGGGACTTGTGGCCATTTTTCACGCTTACGACCGTTGCAGCGTCCCCCAAGGTCCACGTGATCAGAATTCAGCCACTTGGCAACCGACTCACATTTAGGACGGTCTCAGGGTCACGTGACCCCCCCCCCCTTTTGCGACCTCCCGACAAGCAAAATCAATGGGTAACCCAGATTCACTTAACAACCGTATTCCTAACAACTGCAGTGATTCACTTAACAACTGTGCAAGAAATGTTGTAAAATGGGGCAAAACTCACTTAACAAATGTCTCGCTTTACAAAACAAATGTTGGGCTCAATTGTGGTCGTAAGTAGAAGGCTACTTGTACCTTTTGAGCTGATGCCTTAATTCTTCCCCATCAATCATGCTGCACAACTAGGACTAAATCAGAGTCTGAGGCAAAGGATTCCTCAGAGTCCCCATTTATGAAGAGAGCCACGTTGGCACATCCAGGGAAACCCAAATCCGAAGGCTTCCCGGTTTTCCCCACCCGGTTGAAAGTTTAAGATCTTGCCATCCCCACACCCACAAGCCCATCCCATGGTCCCATCTCCCACCGCCACGTTGGCAGCTTCCACCCACCCAGTTCCAGTCAGGTGCAGAGGTGCAGAGACAAAGGATAATGACCTTGCCTTTCTAGAAAGAACGTTGTTATGGCTACCTATCATCTAACGCCATACAATCCCATTTCCCACCATAGAAAAATGCATAGTAGAATAATAGAAAGTGTGGGAGGCCAAAGACCCAAAAGAAAAGATGGCTGCAGGCCTGGCAGAGGGTCTCGGAAGATGCCCCCTCTACAGAAGGGGTGCACGGAAGGGGGTGGGATCCCCCCCCTTTTCCCCTTCATAGTGGGGGGTCTCTTGGACCCTCCCCCCCCCAGCATTCCTGCCGCCTTGGCAAAATCGCCCTTTGGGAAAGGGGGAGGAGAGGGCAGAGCTGACCCGTACCCAGGGACGAGGGCCCCTGGGCTTCACCCGCTGGGGAGTCCTGCGGCCTCTGTCGGGCAGGGACTGCAGTGCCCATGCCCCCCCCCCCCATGACTTGTGCAGGTGTGCCAGAAGCTGGAGGAGACGACGGTGGAACTGGTGGAAGCACTGGGCCGGGTGAATGAGCTGGTGGAGAGCAACATGCGCCTGGATCGAGGTGAGCCCCCACCATGGGCGACCAGCCCTCCTGCGCGCCCGGTTCAAAAGCAGGCGCCGGAGATTGTGGCGTGTGGCCCCGCAATGCCGCTGGGCCTGGAGCCACAGAGAAGCGGCTAAAAAGTTTTGCTCCTGGGGCTGACCGCAGTCGGTCTCCTCTGTGGGGGGGGGGGTGTTGCTTGACCTCTGCCCTGTCCACAGAACTCCAGGCCGCTCTGGACAAAGTGGCCTCCTCGGAAGAGCAGCTGGAGCAGCTGCAGGAGGAACAGCTGGCGCTGACCCAGAGGCTGGAGGAGAAGACAGCAGCCATCCAGAAGCTGCAGGACGAAGCTGCCAGGTGAGTCCTGATGTTCTCGGCGAGGAGGGGGGAGGGGTCCCTGCTTGGCTGCTTCCCCCAACCTGCCACCCTCCAGATGTCCCCCCCCCAGGAATCCAGCTGTTGCACCACCTCTGGATGGACTGGCATCAGTCTGGGGTCTCTCTCATTTAATTTCACCTGGGAATTATCGAGCGCGGCCCCTTTAATTTCCAATTTTAATAGATTTGTATGCCGCCCAATCCGGAAGGACTCCGGGCGGCGTACATAAAAACAGACCTATGAACTTCAGCTCCCTGAGCTGGCTGGGGAATTCTGGGAGCTGAAGTCCACCGGTCTTAAAGGGGCCACAGTTGGAAGCCCCAGTCTTGGATAAAGGGACCCCCATCATAAATGACCCATTTTTATAAGGGCTGCCCCTCTTGGTTCCTTCCCTGAGAGTGGACCTGAGCCCCCCAGGAGTCGAGGGAGCCCGAGGCAGCCCCATTCCCCCAAAGACTATGGGGAGACTGTTGTAACGCTTGGGGGTGTTAGGGATGTAATCCTAGTCGGGTTGGCAAGATGGATGGATGGATGATAGGTAGATAGGTAAATAGATAGGTAAATAGATAGATAAATAGATAGATAGATAAATAGATAGGTAAATAGATAGATAGATAAGAAACGAAAGGAGATAGGTAGGTAGGTAGGTAGGTAAATAGGTAAATTGATAGGTAAATTGATAGATAAGAAACGAAAGGAGATAGATAGATTAGATAGATAGATAGATAGATATAGATAGATAGATAGATAGATAGATAGATAGATAGATAGATAGATAGATAGATAGATAGATAGATAGCAACAGCATCCAATCACATCTCACTTGAGCATTTAAAGTGACAGATACATTATTTCAATCATGGCATATGCCATGATGTATCTGTCACTTTAAATGCTCAAGTGAGATGTGATTGGATGCTGTTGCGTTAATCGGCCATAAGAGGGAGTAGGAACTACTACTGGTTGTTCCTGGTTGTTCCTGTATGTTCTCCGTGCTAATTATTGGAGTTGAATATTGTATATTGGATGGTGGCTACGCTGTATGTTAGTTACGTGTCTACATGATGAATCGTGAGTTGAGCATCTGTAAACCAACGTGTTGTTATCATAGGCTGTGTATACAATTCACGACTACTTTTCGCTTGCTTTGGAGAAGGTTTATCCTAATTTATTTTTGTTAACGCAAGTAAAGTTATCCTTGTTTTAACTTTGGCGGCTGTGATTGATAGTGTGACTCTTCAGGGACGCATCCCTTGCTTCCTTCTGCTACTCAACTCTCGTCTCCAAAAGGAGAGATACTTAACGGGGGGCTTTCAGGACGGCAGCAGCTGTGAAGACCCCTGGTTGGGGGGGGGGTTTGGGGGGGGGGGTGAAGCCCTGAACACGGTTTCCATTTCACTCTCAGTTGGTTCACCCATTGGATGGAAGTAGCCCTCGAATTACAATGGTTCACTTAGTGACCATACAAAGTTAGAACTTCGCTGAAAAAAGTGTGGTGGATTCGTTCAATGGAGCAGCTTTGCAGGGGGAAGGGGCGCCTCTGGCAGGGCTCCCCCTCCCCTCATTCCGGGAGGCTTCTGTTCCCCAGGCTGGCCCAGGAGAAGGAGCGGGCACAGCAGGAACGGGACAGTGTCCAGCGGGAATTCCGGGAGGCCTCGGATTGCCGCGAGGTAGGTTGGAAGCCGAGAGAGAGGGAGCTGGCCCTGGTGGGAGGGAGGGAGGGAGGGGGGATCTGGGGTGCCTTATTTGGGGGTGCCCTTCTACCTCCCCCCCCTCCCCTCTCTGCAGTTTCTCGAGCAGGAGAACCAGGTCGCCCGCCGTCAGCTGAGCGAGACGGAGGAGGAGCTGAAGGCCAGCCTCACCACTCTGCGGGAACGCGGCAGCCAGCTGGAGGACCTCAAGGAAGCCCACCAGAAGCTCCAGTAAGCGCTGGGCTCTCCCCCTCGCAGACCCCCCTCGTGGTGGGCAGCTGAGCCTGACCCTCTGACCTCTCCCTCAGGCAGGAGCAGGAGTCGCTGCGCACTGAGCTGGACGGCGCCAGGGCCGAGATCCAGGAAACCAAAAGGGGCCTGGAGAGGCTTTCCGGGGCCGTGCTGGAGTTGGGGGGTCTCCACGCCCAGTTCCTGGAGGTGACCGATATTCTGCAGATGGTCCGGCCAGACGAGGTAGGACAGGCCCGCTTTTCTGGCCGTATGGGTGGCCCCCTTTTTTCTCATGAAGGCCCCCCCCCCACCTCAATTCCGCCCTCTTTCCCAGGCAGCCCAAGTGGCCCCCCAGAGCAGCACCTGCACCCCAGCCCGGCCCACCCCCCACCGCCTGAGGGTCTCCTTGGTGGACAGCGTCCTTCGAGCTGCGTCCCAGGGAGGTGAGCGATCCCGGAAGGAGCCGCCTCTTGATTCCCAGAGTGGCTTCCTCGGGTATTTGTCCTTGTACAGGCAGTCCTCGACTTACGACCATAATTGAACCCCAAATTTCCCTTGTTAAGTGAGACATTCGTCAAGTGAGTTTTGCCCCATTTTAACCACGCTTCTTTCCCCATTTCTTAAGTGAATCACTGCAGGCGTTTAAGTTAGTCACACGGTCATTAAGTGAATCTTGTTCCCCCCACTGGTTTTGCTGGGCAGAAGGTTGCAAAAGGGGATCACGTGACCCCGGGAATAAATATATATATATTCAAAAGTAAGATACAAAGGCGGGGGGGGGGGGCGGGTTTGGAAGAAACATTATCAGGGTAGATTTGAGAAGGAAAAGGGAATAAGAAATAGCAATAGCACTAGCAGTTAGACTTATATACCGCTTCACAGGGCTTTCAGCCCTCTCTAAGCGGTTTACAGAGTCAGCGTATCGCCCCCAACAACAATCCGGGTCCTCATTTCACCCACCTCGGAAGGATGGAAGGCTGAGTCAACCTTGAGCCGGTGAGATTTGAACCGCTGAACTGCAGATAACAGTCAGCTGAAGTGGCCTGCACCCTAACCACTGCGCCACCTCGGCTCATGATATTCAATTATTTTTGGGTCTGTGGAAATCCCACCCCAAGAAAATAAAAATTAAGAGCTGGAAGACAACAATGAAAAAGAGAAAGGAAGAGAGGAGGAGAGGAAAAGGAGGGAAGGAAGATGGAGGTGAGGAGGGAAAGATGGAAAGGGGAAGGAGAGAGGGCAGGAAGGGGAAGAGAAAGAGAGGAGTAGGGGAGAGGAAAGGGAAGAAGGAAGGGAGAAGGAGAGAAGAAGGGGAAGGGGAAGAGAGGAGTGGGGGAGAGGTAAGGGAAGGAGGGAGGGAGAAGGAGAGAGGAAGGGGAAGAGGAGGAGAGGAGTGAGGGAGACGTAAAGGAAGAAGGAAGGGAAAGGAGAGGAGGGAGGGAGGAAGTAGAGAAAGGGAGGGAGGGAGAAGAGAAAGGGAGAAGAAGGGAGTGTCAAAATAGGCGGAAGGGATGGTAAACAAAGCAACCCAAATGGCAGATTATAACCCTGTAAATGGAATGAGAAATTCATAAAAATGGCGAATGTAAAAAAGAAGAATAACTCTGTGAATGCAGACCTGTAATTGTATAGAGAGAACAAAAAATAAAGAACTTTTCCAGAAATAAAGGCTCCCCCCAACCCCCCCCACCCACCCCAGCAAAACCTCTGACTTTGCCCAAGGAGGGAAAGGGGGGGCTACCAGCTGAGTTTGAGCCCCTCCTCTTAAGAATTCCTTCCCATTTCCCTGACCCTCCGTTATTTCTTTTTAGCCTTGGTTTTTAACGGGGTTTCCTGTTTTCGAGGCAGCCCTGGGCTCACGACCACAATTATAGCCCATCATTTTTCTGTTAAGCGAGACACATGTTCAACAGTTTTGCCCCGTTTTGCAACGGCAGCCGTCATAGGTGCATGCCGGTGGCCAAACGCCCAAATCCCCCCAACCCAGGGTGGGGATGCTGCCCCACTGAAAAACAGCCACGGGCCCCTCGCTTCAGTGGCATAACTCCGAACGGCCACTGGTCGTAAGTCGAGAACTCCCGTACTTAAATCCTATAACAGTGTTTCTCAACCTTGGCCACTTGAAGATGTCCGGACTTCAACTCCCAGAATCCCCCAGCCAGCATTCGCTGGCTGGGGAATTCTGGGAGTTGAAGTCCGGATATCTTCAAGTGGCCAAGGTTGAGAAACACTGTCCTAACCACTGCTGGGGAATTCTGGGAGTTGAAGTCCGGACATCTTCAAGTTGCCAAGGTTGAGAAACACTGTCCTATACTATTTCTTTCGTCTCTTTCAGCCCAAAAGACCCCCGGCCTCTGGAGCGAGACCACCGCATTTGTGCGCGCAGCCCCGGCACCCCCTCCCCAGTTCTCAGGTAGGAAGGATTAACCAGCGGAACAGCTGGCCTCTGGAAGTGGTGGGGGGCTCCGTCCCTGGAGGCTTTTGGGCAGCCGTTTGCCCGGAATGGTCGAGGGTCGTCAAGCAGGGGGTTGGACTAGAAGACCTCCAAGGCCCCTTCCAACGCTGGGATTTTGTATTCCGGGATCCATACCCGATATACGGAGGAGGAATTACCTGCCAGTGAGAACGGTTAATCAGCGGAACGACTTGCCACCAGAGGTTGGCAGGTTCTCCGTCACTGGAGGGTTTTAAGAAGAGCCAACCAGGGTCTCCTTTTTCCCCCCCATTCAAGGATTTTTATTTTTTAATACAAATTATCCATATTATAGGATATATTATTTTCTTTTACATCCTCTCATTTACATCGTCGTTTTGACATCATAGTTTTCGTTTTCCCTTTCAGCCAAATTATTCTCCTCCATTATTTTCCATCTTTATAGTTATATTTCCTTAATACATAAACAATACCTTCAAATGCCCCTTCAAAGTTACCCCAAATTTTCCTTTCTTATTTTCTCCGTTGGTATGTTTTGCTATAAAGAGCGTACGTCCCCTAATTCAATTTGAAGCATAGAGAGCATTTCTTTCCAGCTTTTTTCCTACCATGAACAATATCATTTCTTTATCTCTTAATTAGTTACGTCACCATAACAATCTTACTACTATTCTCTTTCGTCTCCTTATAAAACTCTTTTCTCCTTTCTTCCTCTTTTAACCGTTTTCTCTCGAGCTCCCCAAAAGTCCCAGTTTTAATTAGCAATAGCAATAGCAGTTAGACTTATATACCGCTTCATAGGGCTTTCAGCCCTCTCTAAGCGGTTTACAGAGTCAGCATATTGCCCCCACAGTCTGGGTCCTCATTTCACCCAGATAGATAGATAGATAGATAGATAGATAGATAGATAGATAGATAGATAGATAGATAGATAGATAGATAGATAGATAGATAGATATAGAGGGAGCGATAGATATAGAGAGAGGGAGGGAGGGAGAGATAGATATAGATAGGATAGATAGATAGATAGATAGATAGATAGATAGATAGATAGATAGATAGATAGATAGATGGCAATAGCAGTTAGACTTATATACCGCTTCATAGGGCTTTCAGCCCTCTCTAAGCGGTTTACAGAGTCAGCATATCGCCCCCACAGTTTGGGTCCTCATTTCACCCAGATAGATAGATAGATAGATAGATAGATAGATAGATAGATAGATAGATAGATAGATAGATAGATAGATAGATATAGAGGGAGAGAGAGGGAGGGAGGGAGAGATAGATATAGATAGGATAGATAGATAGATAGATAGATAGATAGATAGATAGATAGATAGATAGATGGCAATAGCAGTTAGACTTATATACCGCTTCATAGGGCTTTCAGCCCTCTCTAAGCGGTTTACAGAGTCAGCATATCGCCCCCACAGTTTGGGTCCTCATTTCACCCAGATAGATAGATAGATAGATAGATAGATAGATAGATAGATAGATAGATAGATAGATATAGAGGGAGAGAGAGGGAGAGAGAGGGAGGGAGGGAGAGATAGATATAGATAGGATAGATAGATAGATAGATTAGATAGATAGAGATAGATAGATAGATAGATCGTGACCCGTCAAAACCGCGTTCCACAAAAGCGCGATCGACGAAATCGCGTATGTGACGTCATCACAACGCGACGAAAAAGATCAAAAAATTGAAATAAAAATTAAATTACAGCAAGCCGATTCACATAAAGGTAAGCGTTAGGTTAAGGGTTAGGGTTAGGGTTAGGTTAAGGGTTAGGGTTAGGTTTAGAGCGTTAGCGTTACGTTTAGCGTTAGGTTAAGGGTTAGCGTTAGGTTTTTCGTTAGGTTAAGGGTTAGGTTTAGGGTTAGGTTTAGGGTTAGGTTAAGGGTTAGGTTTAGGGTTAGGTTTGGGGGGGTTAGGGGAAGGTTTTCGCTTTATTTTTACATTTTTCGATCTTTTTCGTCGCGCTGTGATGACGTCACATACGCGCTTTCGTCGACCGCGATTTTGTCGTCCGCGGTTTTGTGGTGTTACCAGATAGATAGAGATAGATAGAGATAGAGAGATAGATAGAGATAGAGAGATAGATAGATAGATAGATAGATAGATAGATATAGATGATAGATAGATAGATAGATAGATAGATAGATAGATAGATAGATAGATAGATAGATAGATAGATAGATAGATAGATAGCAATAGCAATAGCAGACTTATCTACCGCTTCATAGGGCTTTCAGCCCTCTCTAAGCGGTTTACAGAGTCAGCATATATTGCCCCCACAGTCTGGGTCCTCATTTCACCCACCTCGGAAGGATGGAAGGCTGAGTCAACCTTGAGCCGGTGAGATTAGAACCGCTGAACTGCAGATAACAGTCAGCTGAAGTGGCCTGCAGTACTGCACCCTAACCACTGCGCCACCTCGGCTCTTCCCCTTTACCCTAACTACTACTTCTTCCTTTTCCCGTTTTTGTAATTGTTGTATCTTTTCTTCAGAGTATTTACTTTTATTATCCTAGTCACTTTCCCCAGGGTTTCCCCAGTGGAGTAGGGTCTCCTGCTTGAGCAGGGGCTGGACTAGAAGACCTCCAAAGGTCCTTTCCAACTCCGGGATTCTCTTATCCTGACTCCTTGCCCTTCCTAACCCGCCCTGACCGGACTCCCTCTGCAGAGATTCAAGCCTCTCTGGCCAGCTGCACCCAGGACCTGCACCGGGCTATGGAGCAGCTGCACCCCCTGGCCAGGCGTTGCCAGGAAGACGTCGAAGAGCTGCGGGCACAGATGTGAGCGATGGCAGGGGTGCTGGCTCTGGAGGGAGGGGCTGGGGAAGTGGGTGGTCTTCCTAGCCCTTCTTTGGGGCAGAAGCAACTCTCCTCTGAGCTCCCTTTCTCCTGGCAGTCTACAGCTGAAGCAACAGCTGGAAGCATCCCAGACGCAGCACCAGGCCGAGATGGACGCCTGCCACTCAGCCCAGACCAAGCTCAGCAAGGTTCTCCAGCTGAAGATCCAGGTGTGCTGGGGGGGAGGGGGGGCTTGCCTCCTGCTGTCCGACCTTGGCCACTTTTAAGGCTTGGGGACTTCAACTCCCAGAATTCCCCGCACAGCAGCCTAGGATATTCTGGGAGTTGAAGTCCCCAAGCCTTAAAAGTTGCTATACTTGGACACCGCTTCCCAATCCTCCAGGGAGTTCTCTTACTTGAAGGGTTCTTCTAAATGTAAGGTTCTAGTCCTCATGGTTCATTAGGCAGCACCCGAGTTTCTGCAGCACACTAAAGCCGTGATTTGTCAGCCCAGCTAGAAAAGTCTTTGTTCATGCGAAGCTATAAGGCCAGACAGAACCGAGGTGGCGCAGTGGTTAGAGTGCAGCACGGCAGGCTACTTCAGCTGACTGCAGTTCTGCAGTTCGGCTGTTCAAATCTCACCGGCTCAGGGTTGACTCAGCCTTCCATCCTTCCGAGGTGGGTGAAATGAGGACCCAGATTGTTGTTGGGGGCAACATGCTGACTCTGTAAACCACTTAGAGAGGGCTGAAAGCCCTATGAAGCGGTATATAAGTCTAACTGCTATGGCTATTGCTAACCTCCCAAGCCAGAGCAGAGACGTTTCTCCTAAGAAGAGAGGGCCTCCCAGCTTCATCTCAGGTTAGCTTCATCGGTCAGCTATGTAGGTGGTCCCCATGTTACGATGTTTCATTTAGTGACTGAAAAAAGGGACTGATGTCCATTTCTCACACTTACATCCGTGATAGCATCCCCGCAGTCACGTGATCAGAATTCAGACTGACTCACATTTACGACGTTCACAGTGTCCCCCGGTCACGTGATCCCCTTTTCCGACCTTCTGACCAGCAAAGTCAACAGGGGGGGGGGGGGGGAGAGTGACAACCATTTTTATGTTACTAAATTAACAACTGCAGTGACTCACTTAGCAACTGCGGCAAGAAAGGTTGTAAAATGGAGCTAAACTCCCTCAACAAATATTCTCACTTAGCAACAAAACTTTTGGGCTCAATTGTCGTAAGTGGAGACATATATATATATATAGATTTAGATTTAGATTTATTTTATTTGTATGCCGCCCTTCTCCGGGCGGCATACAAATAACATAAATCAATATATATATATTGCATTTTGTGCTGATAAATAAATAACGGGAGACTAGTATAGATCTATTTCATTTCATTTCATTTTCATTTTGCTTTATTTGTATGCCGCCCTTTTCCCTGAAAGGGACTCAGGGCGGCTCACAACTCAAGAAAGGAGGGGAAAAACAAACAAAGTTACAAAAAACATAAAAAGCATAATTAAAAAAGCACAACAGTCATACCATTCAAGTGGGGTTGAAGTCTTTAGCCCCAGGCCTGTCGGAACAGCCAGGTTTTAAGGGCTTTGCGGAAGGTCTGGAGGGTGGTGAGGGTTCGAATCTCCACGGGGAGTTCGTTCCAGAGGGTCGGAGCAGCCACAGAGAAGGCTCTCCTCCGGGTAGTCGCCAGTCGACACTGGCCGGCGGATGGAATTCGGAGGAGGCCTAGTCTATGGGATCTGATCGGTCTAGTGGAGGTAATTGGCAGTTATGGTAATTTCAAGCTATTTAGCTCTCATCAGCTAGCCATACCCTTACTGGCTTTCTATATATATCTTTTTCATATAGTAGATGGATGGGTGTCAGGTCAAACTACTGGGATAAACAGGGTTGTAGAAATTCATGAATTGTGGGCCTGTTTTGCAAAGTGGGGGGGTGGGTGGGATTATTTTTCTTGAAATGTATTCAGCTGGGGAAGGACACACCGTTTGTGTGTATGTGTCTTTATGTTCAGTTTAGTTTTGATTTGTTCTTATATTTTTTCCTTTTTTTAAAAAAAAGTTTTTTTCTTTTTATTTCTCATGCATCCATTCACAAATGTACAATCTCATAACTGTTATTAATAATGTGTGTTACCTTTTAACATTTATAACAATTTTTCTCCCCCTACAATTAACACTATAATTGAGATTGCTTTTCTATCATCCCAGACACACCCTACTCCTCCCTTCCCTCCTTCTCTCCTTTCTTCTTTCCTCCTCTCCTTCCCCTCCCTCTCCCCCTCCCCCGCTCCTCCGCTCTTCTTTCCTTTCCTCCCCTACTCTTACTTCCCCTCCATTTCTTCCTCTCCTTTTCCCTTTCTTCTTTCCCTCTCCCTTCTCCTCCCTTCCCATCTTACCTTTCCCACCCACCCACCCCTTTTTTTTGAAGTTTTGATGCTGTAAATAAAATAATGGAAAGAAAGAGCCCAACCGGGGGCATCTTGGGGGTTCAGGCAGAGCTCTTCCCAGCTGGGATTCTCAGGGAGGCCTCCAGAGGTCATTTAGCCAGGCCACCCCCCTGCCCTTCTGCAGCCTGGCACCCTCCGTCTCCAGCAGGGACGGCTGCTTTGAAAGGAGAGTTGTGGCCTGCTTGCCCTGTCCCCCCCGCCCAGCCAGGCTTCCTCCTCCGCCTGCTCCAGAGAACCCCCTCTTTCTCCCCCCCCCCCCCCAGAGCGAGAAGGAGCTGCAGGAGCTTTTGCGCCAACAAGAAGAGAAGCAATGCCGGCAGAGTGACCAGAAGAGGGAAGTGGCGGTATGTGACGGGTTGCGGGGCAGCCGTGGGGGTGGCTTCCCTGCCCTGCCAGCGACTGACCGGCCTTCCTCCCCCAGACCCTGCAGGAGGAGGTGGCCCAGCTGAAGCTGGAGCTCCAGAAGTCAAAGACAGAAGCCACCACTCTGTGGGACGAGATGAGCGGGGCCCATCGGCCGGACGTCCAGGAGAAGATCTGGCTGAGGCAGGAGGTGCCAAGAACGGGGGGGGGGGGGGGGCTGCACCGGTTCTGGCTCTCGGGACCCTTGCTGGGGCCCATTCTTAAATTCTTGGGGTGCCCTCCCACCTGAAACACGGGTGGGTGCCACGGGAAGCAAGAGATCCAGGCAGTTCAAATGGCTGTCGATTGCCAGCTTCAGCTCTCTACAAGAATCTGGCCAACTAACAGCCAAGGCAAACAAGCGGGGGATAAGGAAGGCATTCAAGTAGGGCTAGACTTGATCTCTTGCTGGGGCGAAGGGACTCGAGAATTATGACATTGGAGCCCCCCCTCCGTTGGTCGCAGCCTGGTCACTTCCTACACGGTGGCCCCTTTGCGACTGTGGACTTCATCTCCCAGAATCCCCCAGCCAGACTTCCGGGAGTTGAAGTTCAGAGGTCATAAGGGGGCCCTAGCTGCCCACCTCTGATCTGGAACCTCCTTATCGGAGACGCATGGACTGCAGATCGTCTCGACTTACAGCCGTTCAGTCACAACAGCCCTGAACAAAAGGGACTTATGGCCGTTTTTCATACCTACGACCAATGCAGAATTCCCCAGGGTCACGCGATCAAAATTCAGGCCCTTGGGAGCTGACTCTTATTTATGACGGTTGTAGTGTCCTTGAGGGTCATGCGACCCCTTTTGCGACCAGATTCACTTAACAACCGTGTGGTTAAGTTCACTACAGCGATTCACTTAACAACGGTGGCAAGAAAGGTCGTAAAAGCGGAACAACCGTCTCGCTTTGAAACAGACATTTGGGCCTCCGTTGTGTTTGCAAATGCTGACTCCGGGACGCTCTGTGAGGGTCAAACATTCAAGCCTTCGGATTTTGATCGTGGGCCTACGGGGATGCGGCAAAGGTCGTAAGTGTGAAAACTGGCCGTGTCACTAAACAAACGCTATAAATTCTGCCCACGTGGAATCTCTCAGTGCCAACCACGAGTCCTTCCGGAGTCTCTGCGCGTGCCCAGGTGCCCCCTCTTGGGGCTCACGTCCGTCTCTCATCCCCCCACAGGTCGGGAAGCTGAAGGAGCAGCTGCTGCAGAAGGACACGGAGCGCACCCAGGCCGTGACCAGCCACCTCATGCAGGTGAGTGTCCGGCGGGTGGGCCAGGGTCTCCGACCTTCAGCGCCCGTCCTGACGGCCCCCTCTGTGGCTTGTGCCCGCAGGTGAGGTGCCTGGAGGAGCGGCTGTGCCAGGCCCAGCAGCTGCTGAGGCGCCAGGAAAAGGTGGAGGCGAACCTGAAGCAGGTGAGTGGCCTGGGCCCCGCCTGGCGCCCGGGAGGCAGGCGGAAGTCCCCCAGGGCAGCAGCATCCCCCCTGGCTTCCCTCTGAGGAGGACCAGAAGTCCCAATAAGTTTGGGGGCAAATGTTGAGGTCTCTAGAATGGGCCCCAATCCATTGGAGTGCCCAAGGGGCTAGTCCTCTTGTTTTGAGAAGACCTCACACCCGTCCAGAATCCCTGATGGACTTCAACTCCCAGAATTCCCCAGGCAGGGTGCTTTAAGACCCACCCTTCCGCCAGCCCCACTCCCTTCTAGCACTGATGATGTTGCCCAGTTGGGCCATGAAACGCCTGAAAGAAAACACGGCCAGAGAGCACCAAGGATCCAACAGTCCTCTCTCCCCCCCCCCCTTCTTCATAGCTGCCTGGGGAATTCTGGGAATTGAAGTCCACCAGTCTTAAAGGGGCCAAGGTTGGAGACCCTTCAAATAGAGGGTTGTGCCCAGAATCATAGCGACTCTTCTTTTGGGGGAGGGGGGCAAGGTTGAAATGGGATCTGGATGGCCTCCTTTTGGGGATAGGAAAGGGATGGATAGATGACCTCTACAGCCCCTTCCAACTCACACCTTCCGAGAGTCACATGCTCCCTTCGACCTGCCGGCTAAGGGAATGGCTGCCAGGGCATCCAGCCGCATTCGCGGCATCTGTGCCCCAAATGAGCCCAGGTGGCGCAGTGGTTAGGGTGCAGTACTGCAGGCCACTTCAGCTGACTGTGATCTGCAGTTCAGCGGTTCAAATCTCACCGGCTCAAGGTCGACTCAGCCTTCCATCCTTCCGAGGTGGGTGAAATGAGGACCCAGACTGTGGGGGCGATATGCTGACTCTGTAAACCGCTTAGAGAGGGCTGAAAGCCCTATGAAGCGGTAGATAAGTCTAATAAATAAATAAATAAGTGCCTGACTGGAACAGCCTCTCCAGAAACAGTCCTGCTCCCAGCCCTGGGCCCAAGGCTCCCTCCCTCCCTCTCCCACTGCTGTTCTCCACGTGGCCGTGGTCGGCCGGAGCCCCGTGGCCTGAGTGCTGCTCCCCTGTTTCCCCTCCAGGCCCTCTCCACGTTGCCGGCTCAAGTGTCCAGCCTCGCTGAGGTCCAGCGCCTTCTGGATCTGTTGGTCTGAAGAGGCCACGGAAGTGAAGAGTTTGTTCTCACCCGTGAATAAATTATTATATTTGCAAGGCAGTTTGTCTCTGCTTCCGTCCCATCAATGGTGATGCCCTCGGCTTTGTTGCAGGCACACACACGCAGACACACACACACAGAGGTGTGCCTGTCCTCCCTCTGACCCACTCCCAGGGACCCTGCTCTCTCTGGCCTCTCTTCTGGGGCCACGCAGTCCTGGCTCCCTCCTTGGCCAAAGAACCCCCAGGGGCACTCAAGGGGCAGGGGAAGCCACGCGTCCCATCCCCCTGTTGGGGTCCATAAGACCCTCTCTTCTCTTCGTAGCCTTGGGAGCATCACAGTGGAGAAAATCAGAAACTATCCCTGTTTGGCTCCCTTTGGCAGTTCCCTTAGAACAGTGTTTCTCAACCTTGTCCACTTGAAGATGTCCGGACTTCAACTCCCAGAATTCCCCAGCCAGCGAATGCTGGCTGGGGAACTCTGGGAGTTGAAGTCTGGACATCTTCAAGTTGACAAGGTTGAGAAACACTGTCCTAACCACTGCTGGGGAATTCTGGGAGTTGAAGTCCGGGCATCTTCAAGTTGCCAAGGTTGAGAAACACTGCCTTAGAAGCTTTATTTGGGGCAGGGGGGTCTCCAATCGGGGCCACGTCAAGCACAGGTGGCTGGGGGATTCTGGGAGTTGAAGTTTGCAAGTCTTAAAAGTGGCTGAAGGATTCTGGGAGTTGAAGTCCACAAAAAAAAATCAACAGCCAGGTTTGGAGACCCCCTGATGTAGGGCACCAGTTTAGTCATGGCCAAAAGACCCCTTTCTCCCACCCCCCTTATCAGACCAACATAGCCTTCCCTGCAGCCTCACTGCGAATCCCAAAGCCGGCATCGTTTTTTGCTTTCTGGCTGGCTGAGCCAGGATCATCTAAGAGAGAGAATGGGGAGGGGGCTACGGCCCAGAGCCTTGCCTGGCAAAAATGGAAGGCAGCTGGGGGTGGGGGGGCAGCAGAGAGATTTCTGTGACCAGTGGGTTGAGGGGGGGGAGTGAGCACAGCAGTTTGCTATTTGGGAAAAGCAGCACAGCCGTGTGTCCCCCGCCCCGCCACTCCAGACAGCTGTCCTCCGTATAAGAAGCCCCCTCCAGGGCCAGGCTGGCTTTTAAGTGGTGGGTGGGCGAGGGGTCTCCCCCTTAGGACACCGTCCAGCTTCCTTCTTTCAAAGTTGGGGGGTTACAAACTCAGCTGCTTCTCCCCCTCCCATATTTTCCCTCTCTCTCTCTCTCCCCTCTCTCTCTCTCTCTCTGTCTCCCTCCCTCCCTCCCCTGATGTCCAGATGGTGCTTCCCCTCCCCCCCACCCTTCCTCTCTTGAGGGGGGGGAGGCTGAGTGGCCTGCTTTGCTGGGGACCCTCCTCCCCTCCCCACTTCAGATTCCAGCTGCAGTTTCTGTTCCCAAGTAGGGGTTCCAGATCTCTCCTTGGAGAGGGTCTGTGCCAGTCTGTGTGCTGGGCATGGCTGAGCAGAGGAAGCCCCCCCCCTCCCCGCTTCCTGGGCACGAGACCAGCCCTCCACTGCTTCGGTTGTGCTGGACTTTGCAAGTGGCACAGATGAAAACAGCTTTTATTCTCCAGCAAGGAAGGAAGGCGGCTGTGGAAGTCCTTAAAGTGGCAGCTTAGTAGAAGTAAGATTTATTCCCACTTTCCCCTCTTCCCCCCCCCCCCCACACACACTTCTTCCTCTCACCACCAGTTTGGGCCAATTGAAGGCCTCATTCAAGCCCACATGGGGAGACCCTCCCCTCTTCCACCCTTCCTGCATTTGCTGTTCTCCTGGATCGGTATACAACTGCTTGTAAACGCTGAGCAGAGGGTTTGGCTAAAACCGGTGGGCAATGCTGCCTCTTTTGTGACTGGAGGGGGACTCCAGAATAGCAAGCATAGCAAGTCCAGGAGTCCTAAAAGGCTCAGCATTCCCCACTTCTGGCCTAAAAGTCTTGTGGGAAGAAATATCCACCTGCTTCAGTTCGAAGCCGCGAGAGAAAGACGCCTGAAACCTGGAGGCTGATTGGAAAGATGCTTTAATGATGAAGCAGAACCACATGGAGTTTTAGAGGGAGGGGTTTTTATACCTTCTCTTGGGCTTAGCACTTGAGCGTCCTGCGCAAGGACATGTCTCCTATTGGCTGTTGTCAGGCTCCCACGGGGCCATGCAGGGGTCTTGTTCGCTTTGAGCTAAGTTGGGTTGAAGTTTGGACGGCTGGTGCAACGAAGGGACTTGATGGGCAATTCCTACTGTGGCTGAGGGCTAAGCCTTTGCTGCAGGGAATTTCAAAATATCCTGTCTTGAATGGATTTCTGGCTGCAGTATTTGCTTATGGATAGAACTGTCTCTCTCTCTCTCTCAAGTGCTGACATCCGCGGAGGGCTATTAAGAAAGGCGGGGGCTGCTTTCCAAGAGCATCTTTCTCCATTTCTCCTTACAGGGAAATATAATGTTCTGCCTTTTAAAAAAGATATTTCCTAAAATGTTTCATTCTCCTAGCATTCTCAAGATGGCAGCTGTGACCACGTGGGCAAAACTCCGCCTATTTTGGGCTGCAAGTCCAGCTTGCAGCCAGGCTGGCAAAGGCAGGGACAGGAATGCACTTTACGCCCTGGCATTCTCCTCCTTATGCCCCGTGGGTTACCAGCGACCTCGTGCCCGTCCGGCCCCTGGCAGGGCTCGAAAAGCCACCTGGGACCATTCATCACACTTATGACGGCCGCAGCATCCCTGTGGCCACGTGGTTCATATTCAGGCGCCTGACAACGGATTCCCATTTGTGACGGTTGCAGCGTCAACTGGGAAATCAGATTCACTTAACGACCGTGTTCCTAACTTTAAAACTGACCTTTATTAGATGATTCCCGTAACAGGAAAAAGTTGTAAAATGGGGGGAAAACTCGTTTAACAAAGTTCTCACTTTTGGCTCTCCGTTGTGGTCGTAAGTCGAGGACTACCTGTCTTTGCTGAATTTCCCAAGTCTCGTGGCAGGTCATACAGGAAGTCCTCGACTTATGACCAATGCTTTAGTGGAAGTTACAGCGGCACTGAAAAAAGTGACTTTTAGTTGGTTTTCACACTTGCAACACACACACACACATACACGCACGGCCCCCGTGAGCCAAAATTGGACCCTGGGCAACTGGAGTGGACGTGCGCTGTGTCCTGATCCTCTTTTGCAACCTTCTGTCCGGGAAGGCCAACGCGGGAGACGGATTCATTAATGGCCACTAAGTGATTAATTTACCAACTGTGGCAAAACAGTTTTTAAAACAGGGCGAAATTTAACAACCGTCTCACTAAGCAACAGGCATTTTGGGCTCCGCTGAGGTCATACGTCGAGGACTCCTGTCCTTCAATGGAGACGCATTGCAGTCGGGCCCACCAATAAAAACCACATAAACGGTTTATCAATAAAAGCTCCAGTGAGCAAATTCGGGGGGGGGGGATACCAACCCTCCTTTCTTATCTTTTTTCTTTTTTTTAACTATTTGGCATTTTATGATTTGATCTTTAGTGTGTTACAGGATGAAAAAAAATTCTTTAATATAATTACATTTTAAACTGTGCAACAAATACAAATACATTTATAAAAACAGATTCTGTTCTGCAATTCCCAAGAAAAATTACCTAGGAAAACCCTGACTCATTGTCTAGACTTTATATATATATATATTCCATATGGGAAATGTTTTCCTTAAAATAATTTGCTTTCTTTGATGCTTGGAGCTCTCAACACCCCACTGGTACACTTTCCAATCTCACACTAACTTTTTCTGATGTAAACGTGTTTTTATTTTCCATTTTCATTTTCGTACAGTCACATATATACTGTGATACCAACCCTCCTTTCAAATACATTCACGATGGCAAATGCTATTAACATTTATCACCATCTTCTTACAAAAACAGAGAACACCATTGAGGTCACTTTCTTGCCACCCCCATAGCTCCATCTTATTTTGCAACAACCCAACACTCCTTCCTTCTTCTCAATCTTCTTTCCCTCCCTTCTTCTTTCCTCCTCTCCTCCCCCTTTCCTTCTTCCCCTCCCTCTCCCACACTCCTCCCTTCTTCCCCTCTCTCCTACCCTCACTTCCCCTCCCTTACTTCCTCTCCTTCACCCTTTCTTCCTTTCCCCCCTCCTCCCTCCCTCCTCTCTTCTTTCCCTCTCTTTTCCCCCCTCCTTCTCTCTTCTCCTCTCTTCTTCCCCTCTCTCCTACTTCCCCTCCTTTGATTTTTTTGGGTGCTTCCGCTGAGGATCAGGTGCAGGTCGGGGACGCGGTGATGGAGGATTGGGGGGCTTATGGGCATCCTGTGCCCCCCCCCCCGGCCTTAGTGTAGGCATGTTTTTGCTTTTCGATGCCCTTGTTTTTCCTTTGGAAGAGGCGCTGACGGCCAGCAGAGGGAGGTTCAGCGGCCCCTCACACAAACACACAAACACAAACACACAAACGCTGCAAAGCCACCAGTTGGACAGGCAGCCGCAATTGCCTCCCAGCACAAGCCCCCCCTCCAGCCTCCCCTCCCTGGCCCTGTCCCTTCTCCCTCGGCTGCCTGGTCAGGAGGAAGGGCCGGGGGCTTCGGACCTTCGCAGCCCCGCCCACGGCGTTGAGCCCACCCCACTCCCGCCAACCGCGGTTTGAGGGTTCAGCACGAAGGAAAGAAGGAAACTACTTTAGAGGTCATGTAGCCCACCCCCTACCCAGGGCAGGAATGCATCAGTTCCAGCCCCGTGCAGGGGAACGCGCCCCACCGCCAGCCCCCGTTTCTCCTGGGCAGCCCCTCGGCTACAGGTCTCGGGACTCCCCAGCCGGAACAGGGGCGGGGTGGCCGCCGGTGGTTCGGAGCCGGGCCGAGCGGGCGTCCTCCCGATGCCAGGCAGGGCGGCGGCCTCGTTCCGCCCCTTAGTGGGGAAGGGGCGAGTCCTTGCCCGGGGAGGGGGAGGGGATGCCCTCTCCACGCGCTCAGAGGCGCCCTTTCCCCGGAGCCCGTCTAGGGGCGCCTCGGAGTGGGAGGCTGCGCCGCTGCGGGGTCTGGGCGGGCTGGGAGCCGCAGGAGGCGGGGAGGGTCCTCGGGGATGCTCGGAGCCCTGGAGCGGCAGGGCAGCCGCCGCCGCCGCCTTTTTCCTGGCGGGGGGGGGGGAGGTCTGGCCCCGCCCCTCCCGGGCCCCCGCCCCCCTCGCTCACGTAGCTCTGCGGCACCGGCAGCGCCTTTACAGCCCCGCGCGAGCACCGGCGCCTCACAAGCCGCTCAGACAGCCCCGACGGCGGACGGAGAACGGTAAGGCGCCCGCTAACCGGGCCCGGAGGGGTTCCGGACGGGGGTCGCCAGCCGGGGGTCCTTCGCAGCCCTGGGAGAGCCGGGAGCGCCCCTCGCCTGCCCAGCTGAGCGGAGCCGAGTCCGGAACCGTCGCAGCCCCGGGAGCGCCGGGCGCAGGGCGGCCTCCTGCCCCGAGAGGGTTGAGGGCGGGCGCGGCCAGGACAGCTGCAGCGCTTTGCGTGCCCCCCCCCCGGTGGGGGCTTCGCGGGGAGTGACGTGGGGAGAGTCCCGCTGCGCAGGGGCTTCGCTCCTGCCCGTCCTGGGAATTCCCTGCTGAGAGCCCCGAGTCTCGGTCTGGAGAGACCCTTCCTCCTCCTCCTGCCACCGGTTGGGCTGGGGGGGGGGGTTGGCAAGTATCCTTAAAGGGGCTCCTGCCGCCTCCGCGGATGAATTCAAGGCTGGCTGGCTCTGGTGCAAGAGCGCATCGCAGGTGGGAAGCTTGCAAGGGGGAGAAGGCAGAAGCAGCCGGGGGTCTCAGGGAAATTGGGGTGGGGGGGCTCCCTGGTGCTCTCTGAGCTGGGCGGCTTTCTTGCAGGGGTTCCAGGACCCAACTGGGGCGCCTCATCGGTGCTAGAAGGGAGGGGGGGTTGCAGAGAGGAGGGGGAGGGGGACTGTCTGGCCCTTCCGGCTCTCTTTGAGTTTTGTTGTTTTCTTGCAGATGTTTCAAGGTCAGGAAACATCTGCCAGAAAACCACCAAGCTCAGTCAGAACCAACCCCCCCCCCCCATTTGAACCCTGTCCTACAAATATTCTCCTTTCTTGGGAGATGAAGGCCTCTTGGGGGCTCTCCAGGCCAGGGAGGCTGGTGGCTTGTTTTGAACCTGAGGAGTGGGGTGGGTGGGCAGGGCAGATCCTTCTGACTGGTTTCAAGCTTCCTCCTTTAGACTGAGTGGCTCCCAACGCCCAGACCCCATGCGGGGTGGGGTGGGGGGTGGGAATTGAACCTTATTTAAACCAAGTGAATGGCCTTTTAGGCTTCCTCAGCAGGGGTCGAGTTTACTTTTTGAATAAAGTAAGAATTATATGGGGGGTGGGGATCAGGGTTTTAGAGATGCTTGGGGGGGGGGGGCATGGCCAAAAAAGGGGGTTGGAGAGGCTGAGTGGTGAGGAGAAGGACAGCCCGTACTAGGAGTGGGGTCTCGCTAGGGGAGGGGTGGGGGGTGTACAGGCGCCAAAACAGTCAGGAGAAGGAATGGCTGTCTGGGGTCCCTGCTGGCTTTTGGCTCTGCTGGCCCCTCCCCTTGATGCTGGCGGGGGTGGGAGGGGGCTGTGGTGGCTGCAGCTTTTGCTAAGCGGGGGGGGGGGTCGCTTGGCCTGGACAACATCTGGGCATGGATTCTAAAAAGGGAGGCAGTCATGGGTGACCCTGGCTTTCTGTGCCCAGCCAGCTGTGTTCAAAGAGGGTGTCTGAGCTGGAATGCATCTCCCTTCAACTGCCCAGCTGTGGCAAGAGTGACAGCCCAACCATTTTTGAGAATTCCCCAGCTTGTGCTCCCCTCCTCCCCTCCCAACCTCTCCCCATCCTATTCCTCCCTTCTCCTATTCCTCTCTTGGTTTAATGCTACTCTCTTTCCCTTTTCAAAATGCAAGGATAGGAAAGCAAGAATCAATCAATCAGAATAGAGCTGGAGGGGACCTTGGAGATCTTCTAGTCCAACCCTCTGTTCAAGCAGGAGACCCTAGACCATTTCAATGAATGAATGAATCAATCAGAATAGAACTGGAAGGGACCTCAGAGGTCTTCTAGTCCAACCCCCTGCTCAAGCAAGAAACTCTAGTCTAGACCATTATCTATCTGTCCGTCTATCTATCTACCTATCCATCCATCCACCCACCCACGCACCCATCTATCTATCTACGTCTCTCTCTCTCACACTCTCTCACTCTCTCACTCTATCTATCTATCTATCTATCTATCTATCTATCTATCTATCTATCTATTAAAAGAGAGCTGGAAGGGACCTTGGAGATCTTCTAGTCCAACCCCCTGCTCAAGGACCATTTCAGACAA
Source organism: Thamnophis elegans (assembly GCF_009769535.1). Taxonomy (NCBI): domain Eukaryota; kingdom Metazoa; phylum Chordata; class Lepidosauria; order Squamata; family Natricidae; genus Thamnophis; species Thamnophis elegans. The sequence continues at coordinate 142,079,419 of NC_045544.1, forward strand.
GTGCCTGTTCAATATCTTCTTTAAAACCTCCAGTGTCAGAAGTTCTGTTCCACTGGTTAATTGTCCTCACTCCTACGAAGTTTCTCCGTAATTCCAGGTTGCTTCTGTCCTTGATGAGTTTCCATCCGTTGCTTCTTGCCCTGCCCTCGGGTGCTTTGGGGAATAGCTTGACCCCCTCCATCTTCTTTGGGGCAGCCCCCCAAAGCCGCTCAATTAGAGGAGGGGGTCTCCAAACTGTGCAACTTGAAGACTTGTGGGCTTAAATTCCCAGAATCTGAGAGCTGAAATCCCCCAGTCTTGAGGTTTAGAGAGTAAAAGCTTTAAAACCGAGCGAGTTTTAAAAAGACAGAGTCAAAACAGCCGATGCAGCAGAGAAGAATTATGACCCAGCACCAGAAGCCGCAACCTGACTCAGCAGCCTGATAAAATCAAAATGCCCGACTTTGGTGCCCAGCTTCGCCCCGGGCATCGCAGAAGAGGCCGCCCAGGGGAGCAGCTTTGCCAGACAAGGGATGAAGCTAATCCTGATGCATCGAAATTAACAGTAGCCGGCCTTAATAGGGGAGGGGGGGAGGCGGGAGGGATCAGCAGCAGGGCTCCCATCTGCCTGCCTGGGCCACGAGGCCAGGCGCATGTCTGTGGCAGCGGCCCGAAATAGGCCAGGCTGCCCCATTTACGCAACTGATGTTGTGCCAAGGACAGGTTGGCAGGAGGGGAGAACAGCAAAGAGGCTAATGGTGGCCTTGGTGCCATAACAACGGGGAGCGTTCCTAAGGATGGTGCAGAATGGGGAATATTTTTTTTTCTCCTCTGGCACTTGCCACGGGGGGGGGTGGAGGTGGAGAAAAGGCAGCAATTGTGACTCTGAGCACGTGCAGAGAGCTATTTATTTACTAGGCCATCTGTATTAGCAGGGATGGAATCAAGATCACGCGAAGAGTTAATAACGCTTCATAAGGACTTAATTAAGGCCACACCTGGAATCCTGCGTCCAGTTTGGGTCACCTGTGATGTAAAAAAGATGTTGAGACTCTGGAAAGAAGAGCAGAGAAGAGAAACCGAGAGGCTAAAACGTACGATGAATAGGATGCAGGAACTGGGCAGGGCTAGTCTAGAAAAAAGAAGAATTGTGGGGGGGGACGACATGATTGCAGAATTCCAATATTTGAGGGGCTGCCCCAAAGAGGAGGGGGTCAAGTTATTCTCCAAAGCACCAGAAGGCAGAAGCAACAGATGGAAACTAACTAAGGCAGTGTTTCTCAACCGTGGCAACTTGAAGATGTCCGGACTTCAACTCCCAGAATTCCCCAGCCAGCATTCGCTGGCTGGGGAATTCTGGGAGTTGAAGTCCGGACATCTTCACGTTGCCACGGTTGAGAAACACTGAACTAAGGAGAGAAGCAATCTAGAACTGGGTTGTCTGGATTGGTGGGGTCTCCATCTTCTGCAGGAGGTTGGACTACAAGACCTCCAAGGCCCCTTCTTGCTCAATAATTCTGAGCCAAGGTGGCGCAGTGGTTAAATGCAGCACTGCAGGCTACTGCTAGATCAGCAGGTCAGCGGTTCAAATCTCACCGGCTCAGGGTTGACTCAGCCTTCCATCCTTCCGAGGTGGGTAAAATGAGGACCCAGATTGTTGGGGGCAATATGCTGACTCTCTGTAAACCGCTTAGAGAGGCCTGAAAGGCCTATGAAGCGGTATATAAGTCTACTGCTATTGCTATTGCTATTGCTATTCTGCCTTCTCTTCCCCCCCTGGAGAAGAGGAGGCTCTTCCTGCGCTCGCAAAGCCCGGGAAACCCTGGAGTTACTTTTCTCTCTCTCTCAGTTTATCAAGATATAAAAATGCAGAAATAGGAAGAGGAATGAGAATAATGGAGAAGGAAAAAGTGTTGGGCGAAAGGGAAAAGGCAGAGAAAAGCAGCATGGAATAAGGTCATAACATTCAACTTCCATTTTTTCACTGTTAACATAACAATAGATGCCAGCCCTTCCCAGGTGAGGCTGGCTCAGGAATTCTGGGAGTTGAAGTCCACAGGTTCCTTAAAGGGGCCACCCCTGATCTGGATGATAAAAGGCCATTGGTGAGTGACACGTTTGGATGCCCTTCCAGGAAACGCCTGCCAAGATGACCCACCAGTACCCCGCGCTGACAGCCGAGCAGAAGAAGGGGCTCTCAGACATCGCCCAGCGGATCGTGGCCCCTGGAAAGGGTATCCTGGCTGCCGATGAATCCGTAGGTGAGTCTGGATTGCGGGTGATGTCTGCCGGGGTAGGGGTGGGGGGCTGATCAGCCGGGCATTTGGGGAGTGGGTCTGGAGGCCCCTCCCCCGGGTGGGAGGCCCCCTTCCCAGTGGGAAAAGGGAGGGGGCATCCTGGGAAAGCCAGGGGTTGAACCCCCCTTGCAGGCTCCAAGTCTCAAGCAGAGCCCCCCAGTTTTCAGAGAGGGCCCTTTAGAGTGAGTCTGAATGGCAGAGGGAGGGGCTGCTGGGTGGGCCCCAGAGGCAGAAGAAGCCCCTGTAACCGCGATTTCTCATCAAGGCCCCCTTTTCAGTCTTCCTGGCTGACAATTTGCTCTTCAAAAACTCTTGTTAATTAAAAAAATATTAGACTGTGCCGAAATGAACAGATTCAGTTTGGCAATGAAAGAGAAGGAAGAACCAGAGTATTTATAAGAAGATACGGGGATGTTTTTTATCGCTGGATAGAAAATGAATACAGAGAAAAAGGAACAGGGGATTGAATCATTTGGAAAAGAACGTAGAATTATCGGGGAGGAGTTGAATTAAAAGGCCATTGAAATGTAAAGGCAAGGATAAAAGGAGATTTAAAATGGTGTAATGTTAAATAGGATGACACAAGACTTTACCCAGGTGACCCCCACTGTCAGGTGAATGATGTAAGAGAGGTTATTGGGGGGAAAAAAACCTTTTTGTTTGGAGGCTGAGGTGCCCCTGGGGTACAGGGAGTCCTCGACTTATAACACTTCACTTAGTGACCATATAACATACAACCGCGCTGAAGAAAAAAGGGGGATTTAGACTCCGTCTATGGAGATTCTCCGTCCTCCCAGTCACGGATGCCCCAAAGGTGCTTTTTTCCCCAACAGTGGTTAAGATTAACACCCTTGCAGCCCCCCCCCCCCCGGTGGTCACGTGACCCAAATTCAGATGCTTGGCCACTGACTCGTACTTAAGACGGTTCCAACGCCCCCCAAGGGGGTCACATGATCCCCTTTTGCGACCTTCTGACAAGCACTTAAATGCTTTGCTTAGCGACAGGAATTCGGTCGGTGTTGGAAGGAAAATCCCTCTCGTTCCGTTCCGTTCCAAGCCCCGGGGGGGGGGGGGGTGAGATGCTGGAAAAAAAACATGGAGGCTGATTGGGCAGAAAGGCTGTTTATTGGTCAACAGAACCACAGCGGGGAGTTTTGGGGCAGCTGACGAATTGGAGTCGGTGCCTTCTGGATTCCTCTGGGGTCAGGTGGGGGTCCTGGCTGGCCCAAGAGGCCACAGGGAAAATGCAAATCCTGGGTGTTTCTCTGAGCCGATCTTGTCCACGTTGGTTTGTCGCTTATCTGGAGTTTCCGTCTGACCCAGCCTTTCTGAAGGGATGACCTCACCTGCATTCCTACAAGCTGCCCTCTCTACTTGGGGCAGAGAGACGGGGGCACTTTCCACCTCTCAAGGCATTTTTCCCATTTCTCCCTTGGCGGAAATATTCTCTCCTGCCTTTTTTAAACCCCCCCCCCCAAATATTTCGTTCTCTGGGAGGGAGGGAGGGAGGGAGGGAGGGAGGGTGGGTGGTGGGGTGCTGACTTCCTTCATCAGGACAGCCTGTCGGGAGGGGCCGAGGCTGGACGGAGGAGGAGGGCCTGCAGGTGGGACAAACCCCCGGGGGCTTCTTCCCGTCCCGCGCAGGGAGCATGGCCAAGCGGCTGAACCAGATCGGGGTGGAGAACACGGAGGAGAACCGCCGCCTCTACCGCCAGATCCTCTTCAGCGCCGACAGCCGGGTGAAGAAATGCATCGGGGGGGTCATCTTCTTCCACGAGACCCTCTACCAGAAGGCGGACGACGGCACGCCCTTCGTGGACCTGATCAAGGACAAGGGCATCGTGGTCGGCATTAAGGTGCTTCTCGGGATTCCCCCCCCCCTTGCAATCTCTGCCCCCCACTTCCCCTCAAAGCGCCTGAAAAGATGGGGAGCGTCCCCCACTGCAGGGGCTCTGCTTGCCCCGTCCGGAGTAGGGGGGCAGCCGTGCCCAGCGAGGGACGTTGGAGAGAGAGAGAGAGAGAGAGAGAGAACGCCGGTTCTGGGTTCGGATCCTGAAGACAGGGCTGGTTGATGGCTCGGAAGCAGCTTCCAGCCTCCCCCTCAAGAACAGAAGAACAGAGGGGGGAGGTCTGGGGGGGTGTCTTCCAGCCCAGTTCTGGTCCATCAGATTCCTACAGGAAATCAGCCGGCTCTCTCGGCAGCCGTGAAATTGGGGTCCACCTGCTGCTCTGCGGCCCAGGAGGGGAGGGGCTGAAGCCCACCCGGGTTGCCCCATCGGACCGAGAACCCACTGGCCCAGGGGGAGAGGAGCTGAAGGGTCCCGGGGGTCTTTCTTGCAGGCGTCCCATGACCCAACTAGGGAACATCATCAGTGCTGGAACTGAATGGAGTTTGCTCCCTTGTGTATCTATCTGTCTGTCTATGTCTGTCTGTCTGACCCTCTATGTCTATCCGTTTATACCTACCTACCTGTAGTTTCCCCTGCATAAACAGGGAGTGAACCTCGCCCTCCCTGGCACTGAGGGTGTTCCCTAGTTGGGTCATGAAACGTCTGCCAGGAAGCAGCCAAGCTCAGAGAGCACCCAGGAGCCACAGATGAGGGAAGAGCTGGCGCTCATCTTGGGGGAGCCACCTGGGGCGGGGGGTGCGGGAAGGGAGGCAGAAGCCCCTAATTGCTCACCTGGATGATCCTGACGCAGCCGAAGCCGTCTGGACCCCCTCCCCCCCTCGCGGGCCCAGAGCGGAGTCAGGGCAGGAGGAGGCCCCCTCCCACGGGCAGCCCCCCCCTGCAATCCTCCCCGTGGGGGTCCTGCAGCTCTGACGGGGTCTCCGCTTCCTTCCTTCCTTCCCAGGTGGACAAAGGGGTGGTGCCCCTGGCCGGCACGGATGGAGAGACCACCACCCAAGGTAGGGGAAGGGGCGGGGGGCATGGGGGGGTGGGGGGAGCCCCTCCTTTGGATTTGGTCTGTGCTCAAATCAGGCCTTGGTGGGGCAGAAGGTCTGGACTCTAGATGGCCATGACGGTGGGTCCTTTCTTTCCTTCTCTCCCTTCCCTCGCTCCGGTTCCTTTTCTCCTCCCTCCTTTTCCCCTCCACCGTCCTTTCTTCCTTTCCCCCCTTCGTCCTCCCTCCCTGCCCACTTTCTCCCTCCTCCCACCGTCCCTTCTTCAATTTTCCTTCCCTCCCTCTCACAATTCCCACCTTCTCCCTCCCTCCCTTTTTTCTTTCCTCCCTCCCTTCCTCCTTTCGTCTTCTCTCCCTCTCCCTCCCTCCGTCCCCTCCCTCCTTCCTTTCTTTCCTCCCACCCTCCCTCCGTTCCCCATTCCTCTATCCTTCTCCATCCCTCCTTCCTTTCTTCTTTCCTCCCTCCCTCCTCCCTCCTTCCCTCCCCCTCCCTTCCTCCTTTCATCTTTTCTCCCTCCGTCCCCTCCCTTCTTCCCTTCCTCCCTCCCTTCTTCTTCCCTCCATTGCTCCCTCCCTCCTTCCTTTCTTCTTTCCTTCCTCCCTCCATTCCCCCCTCCCACCCTCCTTCCTTTCTTTTCTCCCTTCCTTTCTTTCTTATTTCCTCCATTCCCTCTCCCTCCCCTCCTCCCTCCCTCCGTTCTCCTCTCCTCCCTTGCTCCCTCCCCTACTTCCTCCTTCCCCCTCCCTCCTTTTCCTCCCTCCCTCCCTCCATTCCCCCTCTCCATTCCCCGCATTCCTTCCTTTCTTCTTTCTTCCCTCCTTCCCTTTTCCCTCCCCCTCCCTCCCCTTTTTCCTCCTCTTCCTCCTGCCAGGGCTGGATGGTCTGGCAGAGCGCTGTGCCCAGTACAAGAAGGATGGCGCAGACTTTGCCAAGTGGCGCTGCGTGCTGAAGATCAGCGACAACACCCCCTCTGCCTTGGCCATCCTGGAGAACGCCAACGTGCTTGCCCGCTATGCCAGCATCTGCCAGCAGGTCAGGCTCCTGCCCCGCCCCTTTGCCCAGGGTTTTCAGGGCACCGTGGCGCCCACGGAGGTCTGAGACCTTGGCTTGGCTCCCCCTGCAGAACGGCATCGTGCCCATTGTGGAGCCGGAGATCCTGCCCGACGGGGAACACGACCTGAAGCGATGCCAGTATGTCACCGAGAAGGTGGGGCCGCCTCGCCTGGTGGACGATGGGGCTCGGAGTAGAGTTGGAGGGCTGTCCATGCAAACCCAGGGAAGCCGGCACGGAGGGGGGCAGGGGAGCTCTCGACTCCCTTCCGCCAGAGCCAGGCAGAGGCGATCCGGGTCCCAGTTCACGGCAGCGCAATGGATCGCTCGGAGCCCGTTGCTCTCTGGCTGAACAGTGGGAAGCTGAGTGTTTGGGGGTGAGACACGGAAGGGAGGCGCCCTCTGCGATGCCGCCGGGGATCCTTACGAGCATGGAATTAACCAATGCGCAGCTCTCTACCGCAGAGCTCTCCAACGGCGGCCCCTTTAAGCCCGGCAGACTTCCAACTCCCAGAATTCCCCAGACAGCTTTGCTTCAAAGCAGAGTGTAAAACGCCAGCAAGGCTGAACCCCTCCGTCATTTACTGCAGAGAGGCTGGATTAAGCAAAGCTGGCTGGGGAACTCTGGGAGTCGCAGTCCGCCGGGCTTAAAGTGGCCGAGGTTGGAGAGGCCTGCTCTGAAGCAGAGAGCCAAATGCCAGCAAGGCTGAACCCCTCGT